>NC_047672.1:43842588-44117588 GCF_011762505.2 Arvicanthis niloticus | reverse complement strand
GAAACTTTTCCTCTTTGCTGGAAGCAAGTTAATCAGACTTTTCCCATGTGGCAGAGGCATCTATTGGTCTGTCAACTTTTCCACTAAGAAACAAGAGTTAACTTCAGGAGCCAGAGTTGCAGGCTCCATGAAAGAAAGGCTTGTCTTTGAGGATACTTGTGGTCCTAGCCCAGCACCATGTCCAGCGTCAGGAGGCACTGGCTTGAGCTATACTGTTTGCTAACCTTAGTTTTTACTTAGACATGACCCCAAACTCCATGATCTTTTTATCTTACCTCACTAGGTTTCAGACTAAGGTGAGGCCTGTCTCCTTTTACCTAGCATGTGCTTCTTTCAGTCCGAGAGATTTGCTGATATCTAGCCAGTGGGTCTCCCATCCATAATATGTATCCATAATACATAGCCTAATGTGCATACTCCACTTACTGCTTTACTTGATTTACCCACATTTGAGGACACAGTAATAGATAAGCGAATATGAGTGATGGCTCTGTGATTTAATGCCTATGTTACTTAAATTATTTAATATTTGAGGGTCAATTTCTTAGTGGTTAATTTAACACTTGATTTAGTGAGGACTAGTTGGGATATAACCTGTAATTGGGGCCCCATTCATGGTCTAATGCTAAGTACAGACATTGTTTATACTTTTCCACTTCAAGAGGGTCATAGGATGCTGAGTCAGCCAGCACTGAACTGTCCCAGTCACTGTGGATGCTTCACCATTACCTGAAACCTGGCCTTAGCCTGGAAACAGTAGCTTCATGATTAAATTTGTTAACAAAATTCGGTTCTGAACAAGAGCTGTCTGTGATTTGGGTTTGGATCCTAAATCCTTTGCATCTACCACACCCACAGCCAGTAGCTCTCAATGCCACTAGATGGTGCTTGTCCATGAACCTGTGAGGCTCTCCTAAGGGAGCCTGTATTACTTGGGGGAAAAACTTTTTGCAGATCTTTGAGAATTATGTAATGGTGTTGATACTCATGCTTACCCCGATGATGAGATGTTTTTATGGTTAAAATTCTGTACACTGGGGGCAAACAGCTGAGAATTTAAAATTTCTGCTTGACCATTCTGCTAATTATTCTTTCTCTGTTCTAACTTTCCAGTCCCTAAGTATAAACATGAGATGTTAAAAGTAAACAAAAAAGTGAGAGGAGGAAATGCAGTAACATGTAATGACATTCATGTCATAGAGATGCATTCAAAATTGGAATGAGGCTAATTCCTGAATTAGTTAGAACTATCAGATTTACAAATCAATCATACAGAGTCTGATAGCTACTTTTCCCATATAATTTCCTTTTGATTTTTCAATATGATCAGAAAATATAGCAGATAGTTCACACTGAAACCTATTGATAATGGATAATCAACATAGTGATCAAGGAGCTCACATCACTCCAGGTTAGTGACTCTTAAAAAAAAGATGTGAAGCCTTTTCTGCATTATCTCCTGATAACATTCCAGAGACAGTTACCAGGCCTGACTCACTTGAAGATCTACAGGTAAGACCTGGCCCCTTCCTTGCATAAAGATAGGAATACTTAACTGTATTTGGCTAAGGTTAGTGGATCTGGCAGATATAGTTTATAAAAAGCAAGGAAAGAATTAAGAAAGTTTGTGGCATAGGACAATTTTAGATGGCCTGAAATAGGAAGTCTGTGAGATATTTCCTTCTCACTGTATTTTTTTTCCACGGAGAAATGACATAACCAGTTAGGGACTTAATAATTTGGTAAGTAGGTAACTTACATTATTTTTTTTTTTTTTTTTTTTTTTTTTTTTGGAATTTACCAAGTAGAACTCAGAATAGATCTGGGCACATGTGAGTAGAGCCAGTTATGTTTATAAAAAGTGAAAAAATTAAAGTGTAATGAAAAGCTGAAGAATTATGCTAGACATGATGGAATCTGAAATGTCTCCAGGCATCAACACGGCAGTTTTCCCAGCATCAGATAGTTCTTAGAATGAATGCTTTCCAGCTACTTCTGTTTTTACTATTGTCATTGTCCTTATTTCTTAAATGGCTGTCCAAAACCTTGTCTTTGGAGAAAGTGAGCACCCACGCCTGAAGCCCTGCTGGCATCAGATAGGGAATAGAAATGGGAGGGGCAGATTCTGGGTAGATGCTGTATTAGGTTAGAGATGCTCAGATCTTCAAACTGAAGGATCAACTAGCAGTTAGAGGTGGAGAGTAGATTTTGGACACAATCAGCTCATGGGTATACTTAAAGTCCCCAGAGTAGATTACTTACTGAAGAAGTGCTTATACACAGGAAGTGTCAAATTGCATTCTAAGCTTTCTAACCCAAAGTGATTGGGAAGATGTGGAAGGACCAGTCAAGAAAACAAAGGAAAGGTAGGAAGAGGGAGGGGGGAGAAGGAAGGAAGGAAGGAAGGAAGGAAGGAAGGAAGGAAGGAAGGAAGGAAGCAGCAAGGTCTTTTGGTGAGAATTATGCTCATTTTGAAGACTCAAATGGTCTGTCTGTTCACATTGCCGATCTCAAGCTTCCCATCCTCCAGTCCATCAGTATCATCCCTTCCAGCTACCTGCTTTCTCAATAGAACACTATGCAATGTACAGGGATTCTGGGCAGGATCCTAGCTGGGTGATCTAGGTGAGTTTGAGGTCAGCCTGGTCTACAGAGTGAGTTACAGGATAGCCAGAACTATATAGTTAGACACTGTCTCAAACAAACAACAAAAAGAGTCTGGTCCTATGCTTTTTCTTCTTGAAGACAAGTGGAGAAAATGTACTATTTGACAAATTGAGGTGGACAGAAGGCTCAGTGTATGAGTGCTTGTTGCACAAACATGAGGACTGGAGTTCAGATCCCCAGTGCCCACATGAATAGCTCAGCTAAACTGTGAAATGCCTAACCCCAAAGTTAGTTGATAGGTGGTAGAGATAGGATTACTAGGTCTTACTGGCTGCCAGCCTAGCTGAAAACTGAGCTCCAAGGTCAGTGAGAGACTTGTCTAAAGGTCCCCACACACATGTTTCTCTGTGTATGTGGAGGCCTGAAGGGTCCTCAGTTACTCTTCACCTTATTCAGTGAGGCAACATTTCTCCAGTGAATCTAGAACTTGCCAATATGGGCTAACCTTGCTAGGCAGCTTGCTCCTTGGATCTCTTATCTCCACTTTCCCAGTGCTGAAATTAGAAGGTAGCCTACCTGGCATTTACATGGATCCTGGGGTCCTGATCTGTGGTACTGCTTGTTACCAGCAATTTATCCAGCCCCAGTGTGTTTTATATATTATACATAATGGGCTTCCTGACTAGAGAAATCATGGTCATATTTTGGAAAAGTCACCCTGAATTTTTATGATGGAAATGACTAGATTTATCTGAGAGGCTGTAATTTTCTTTCAAACCTTGAACTCAATGTTTTTAGATGAAAAGAAACCTTTGGTGATGTTTTTTTGTGAACTAGACTATGAAAATGAATTCTAGAAGACGTTAGAGGAAATATCTTGATGTGAAACTTTCTGTTAGATACCACAACAAAAAAGGGGAAGAAGATGCATGACTATGGGAGAAATTTTAGTAATATATTATGTTGAGAAATTGATTCTTGGAATAAATGTAATGTGCCCTATTTAAATGTAATGTTTCCCCATTTCAATAAATGACTGGAGATTTCACTATAGACTGGTCATTTTCTGTTTGTTCATTTAGATTCACTTTTCAACTTGAAATTTATTATATGTATTCATTGTACAGGGTGTCATGTAAGAATGTTTTCTTTTTATTTCTTTTTATTTATATTTATTTTTACTGGATATTATATTTATTTGCATTTCAGATGTCATCCTCTTTTCCCATTTCCCCTCCCTAGAACCCCCTATCTCATCCCCTCTCTTCCTTTTTGCTTTTATACCATTTGAATTATATGCAAGTATTCAGATCAGTTCTAGGTTGAGGGACTAGCAATACAATAGATGCAAATAGTCAAGGAACAAGCAAGACAATAAACACAAATAGTCAAAGAACAAGCAAGGCAATAAACAACATTCTGTGAACACTCCCATGACCACTGTTTCTAAGGGTTTACCAGGATGACCAAAATATCTGAGCCAACTTCCCTGTCCTAGCCCAAAGTCATTTTCATGTCTGAAGCCTATGTTCTTGTTCTAGCCTAATATTTAGATTCCTGCCTGAAATTACTTCTTTGTTCTAGCCTAATGTCAGTTTCCTGCCTGAAGCCTACTTCCTTGTCCTTGGCCCATGTCAGATTCTTGCCAAGCAGTCCCAAAGGCTTTCCATCTCTTCCCCTTCTTTATTTCATTAACAAGACTGAGCCTGTCTTAAGTCGTTCTGACAAGAATGCCTTCTTTACCTGTGTTGGAATATGCATTATCCAAAGCAATGCATTTCTGTCTTAGGTTGGTAAGGCTCTGTACAGAATCTTATCTATCCTTGGTTTGCCAGCCTGTTAATTTAATAATTCTGTCTAGGCATCCATTTTCAGGTTCAAGCCATGTACTTTGGCTGCCAACATGCTGATGTTGTTAAAAGCAAGCTTTAACATTATGGGCAGGAATAAAAGTATTCCCAGGACAAAAAGGGCTAGCATGATCAAGCTATATATTCCATTCTTAAAGCTTGACCAAAATAGAAAATCTAACCTCAGGCCATGGGTAATTTTATCACCAGTATCTACTGCATCAACACACAGAAGAGCTGCATTCTTGAAATTCATAAGCTCACTATGTAATGTTAAAACATCCAGAGATGTGTTAGAATTATGCCAAATACACTTCAAGTGTCTTTAAACTGTTTCCTAATTATAATGACTACCACTGTAAATTTTAGAACTAACAGGAATCCAATGGTATTTGGCATGACACTCGAGATGGCTCCTTACCCTTAAATTCTGAACTTCCTTCCAGTAATTCGAATAGGATAAAGAACATCAATTGGTTGTTCTAAATGCCTATCTAAATCCTCTTGTATATTCAACACATTAGTAACCTTTTTTTGCTAAATGATTAACAAAAGTAGCTGTCTTAACTTCTTGTGTCAAAGCAATTGCAGAAGCAGTGATGATAGCAATTAATGTAATTAAAAGCTGTTATACCAGCAATAATTAAGCCCACTACCCTCTTGCTTCTGCTTAAAGCCTGATTCATTTCTTCCAGTACGTATAAGCTATTTTTAGAGTATCAAGGTTCTGTTATACTTAGGGCACTAAAACAAAAGCTGGTTGATAGACCTCCGTAACTGACATGCTGGATTTCAAAACACAAACACAGTTAGAAGGTGTACAATCAATTCAACTTACATTAAATACTGTAGAAGAAACAAAAGTAATTTTAACTTGAGAATTAAAAGAGTCTTAACACATGTGCTAATACTTCTTTGAAATCCAGATCAGGCCCCCTATTTATCTCTTCCTAACATAATATCATCAAGAACTGCAGCTAACTTCCATATGTCTCTGAAAATGTCCAGACCCAGACTTCCAAATGAAGACTGCTATTTCCAATACTGAATTGATTTTTTAGACCAGTCCATGATTGAATTTGAATAACTTGTCACACTTAAGAACAATACAAGAGTCATTATAACTTCCTTTTTTGATTCTGTTCCACAAGGTCTAAAAACTTGAGGCAAGGCAGCTTGTCCCATTAGGGGTATAGGTAAGCAATGGTGGGTTGGGAACATATGTCCAATACAGCTTCCAGTCACCATTGTCAGGGCACTCAGCAAGCTCACAGGTCAGCATCATACTTTGTCCTGGCATCAGCATGTCTCACCTGTTGCTTTGGTGGCCACCATGCTCCTTTAGCATCCTACACTCCTGGGCATATTAAAGCTCCTGGGAGTCCAGCCTCCTCTGGGTTTGGGGGGATTGAGCCTTAGGACTGCTCCAGGCGCAGGTACAGACTGGAAAGGTCAAGAGTGTTTTCACACACGTGTATATTGTATAGTTAAGAGATGCTCTGCTTTACCAGATTACTTTTCCTTCATTTTTCCTTCCCCCAGTTGTCCCTTTTGTTGTTTCTCTGGACAGTTTTGATTCTACTGATACATATATCAGTAGAAATGCAGATTAAAGCTAGATTGACATTCCATCTCATCTTGGTTAGCTTGGAAATTATTAAGAAAGTAAACAATAAAAATATTAGTGAGGATATGGACAAAAGGAAACCTTCAGGTGGGAATGTAACCTTGTCTAGCCACTACAGAATATCAATACAAAAGTTGATCAGAGAATTGAAAACAGATTCTTTATATGACCCAGGTATTCCACTCCTGTGTATTTACGAAAAGGACTTCTAGTCAGTAGATCACAGAGATGATAATTTCTACCTTTTCATTTATTTTTTTTTTAAAGTTTTGTTATTTTAATTGTGTGTGTGTGTGTGTGTGTGTGTGTGTGTGTGTGTGTGCAAATTGGAGAGCTCTGGTTTATAAGATTTACAGCAGAACCATTGCTCTCAGTCTGGAGCTTCAAAAAGTCCAGAGATAGAAAAGTAGACTTACCTGATGCTTTTCCAAGAATTGATATTATAAACATCTTAGATATATGGCACAAAGTCTTCTCAGCCTATTTTCAGACAGTCCCAAGGTTCAATAAGATATCCAATGAGAAATAAAAGAGAAGATGAAATGTCACAGAGTTTGGAAGAATAGGCATATCCGTGGTCCAGAAAGGTTAGGCACATTGCTAGTGTTATCTTCATGACCATCTTGTATATCAATTTATTTAAACAGTATTGCCACAAGTTTCTATTTAAAGTAAATTATTAAAGAGAGTTTGGAGATAAACTATGGACTGCAGGTTTTTTTATTTTCTGCTACTGGAGTTTTTTTTTTTTAAAGATTTATTTATTTTTTTATATGTATGTGTCTGTAGATGCATACTGTGTGTATATGTACATGTGCACTTATGGAAGCCAAAGTGGGTGTCAGATTCCTTGGAGCCAGAATTACAGATGGCTGTGAGCTGCCCAGTGTGGGTAGGAACTTGAAACTTGTTGGTGTCCTCTTGTAGTGAAGCAAGAGCTGCTTCTCTACTGCTGAGCCATTTGTCCAGCCATGAGAGTTTTTAAGTCATAGTTATGGACCCGATTGTTTGTGTTTTTGAGAGAAGAAGGGGTCTCTGTTACTTATAATGGACTCACACTTATAAACCCCTTTCCTCAGCTCCTGAGAGCTGCATTACAACTGTGTAGCACCATTTCTGGCTCTGCATTTTAAATTTAAATCTCTCCATATATAGATACCTGTTAAATAGGACAGGCCTCAAAGTAGCTTTAATGCCCCCATGATGGAAGAGTCAAGAAGCCAAAGAGCAGAGTGACCTTGGGACTTTTTTCAGGCTGTTTACTATCCCTTTAAGTGGCCATTTAATATCCTGTATTATCTTCATTTGCATTTGCAGCTAGCTGTGTCGTTTTGCAAATTAACTGATGCAGTAACCGAAAGTTCTTTTAAGTTTTAGGGGACTAGGAAGACTAGTGAATGCATCAGAAGGTTGGGAGGGCTGGACCATCCCACCAGAGGCCATATGGAAATGCATATAGGGTCTTTGTGCTGTCATAATGACCAGTCAGCATCACGGGGCATTGATGCTTAGGGACTAGGAATGTGCACTATTTAGTTTTATCTTGCTTAAAACATTTATAGCATCCTATCAGAGAAATGCTGGTGGCTGTTTTTGAAGGTAAGAATTTCATTAAAAGTTAGAGAAAGAATTTTATTAAAGTTTTGAAAAACTCCTGTATTTGGTATACAGTCCTCCAAACTTGTTCCTTGTGGATTTTCTATGCTTTAGCTTGGGTCATACAATTAGTAGAGTATTTTAAAGTTGGTGCTGGAAAACATAAGAAAGCAATTGTTATTTGTTTGGAGTAGACACAATGAAACCGATAAGGTATCAAATGTGCTTAAAAATCCAGAGTAATGAGTGAAGCAAATGTATTCTTTACCTAGGGGGAAAAGAGCAGGGTGGAGGTACAGTTTCATGTTAGTTGACACCTCAACCAGCTACTATTTATCTCCATTTTAGAAGACAAATTGCATTGCTAGTAGTATTTTGTGTAAGAGTGTATCTATAAACTATGTTTTCAGGTTTCCAGCTACCTTCTTCAAAGAACATCATAGGAAAGAAAGTATCAATGCTGAGGGAGGTTGAGCAGCTTTCATGCTTTCTGTTGTGATGTGGACTTCAGGTGTCTGCCTGAAAAGGGACCCTTTACCTGATAGGTCAGCTTCAGTGAGAAGCTTCATGTGTGTGTGAGTCACAGTAAGTTAGGAGGGCATCTAGTTGTAGGGCAGGTGGTGGTACTTTTAGAAGCATCAGTGTTAGATGTTAGAAGATCCCATGAGCCTTTGGGGATTTCCTGAGTCAAATCTAGAAGAAGGTATTGCCTCTGTAACTCATTTAACCAGAGACAATGTGTGATAGTCTCAGAACAATTTCCACTTTTTGGGGAGTTATTTATTTATGATAGACTGATAATTGTGTTTATGACAATGATTGTGCTAATATCAATATAGGCTACATGTTTAAAAGGGCAGAGGTGACCATTTTCTTATCCCCTACTCAATAACACAGTAATTATAAGATTCTTATTTTATTCTATCTAAATAATTAGAATTTCAGTTATATCCAGAGAAAGAGTATAACAAAAGTATATAGGAAACTACTGTGTACATATAATTTATGCTGTAAGTCAATTAAAATTTATTATTTTGGTATTTCAAGTTTATAATGTAGAATTTGGTTATGTTTTGAAGGTTCATTTAATTCCAGTTGATAGCTTGATATATTTTTAGTGTATTGTACTTTATATTATAGCCAGGTATATGCAACCTCTATGATTTAACTTACTATGTATTGGAGTGGCAGTGTTTGCTTTCCCTCCTTCCGTCCTACCCATCTTCCTACCCTCCCTTCATACATGTTAAATTGAATGAAAAAATTCTCCAAATCAAATACATAGAACATAAAATGTATTATGTTATGGGCAATATCAGATGCATGTACTGAATTTGATGTTTACAATGTGGATTTTCCCCTTGTGGTCTATTGGGGGTTGTTAAAAGTTTTCTGAAGAAGAGATGTAAATGTTTGCAAGCTCTAGTAGCTGCTGACTTGAGTTTCTTTGCAGTGTGACTACAATCTGTGTAGAGCTCTCTCTCTTTCATTTTCTATTGCCTCTAATGTCAGAAACTCTCTTATTAATTAATTAGTTAGTTAATTAATTAATTTATTGCATCCTGATCAGACTTTCCTCTCCCTTCTCTCCTCCCAGTCCGTTCCTCTCCCCTAAGTCTCCCTCCCTTTCTCCTTAGAGAAGGGGAGACCTCCCATGGATATCAACCCACCTTGGCATATGAAGTTGTAGTAGGACTGGGGGAATCTAATTCTGTTGAGATTAGACAGTGCCATCCAGTTAGGGGGAAAGGACCCAAAGGCAGGCAGCAGAGTCCTGTTCCTGCTGTTAGAGGTCCCAAACGAATACCAAGCTGTACATCTGTTACATATAGGTAGGGAGACTAGGTCTGTCACATGTATGCTCTCTGGTGCAGTCTCTTTGAGCCCCTTTGTGCCAAGGTTATTTGATTCTGTAGGTTTTCTTGTGGTGTGCTTGACCCCATGGCTCTCTCAATCCTTCCTCCCACTCTTCCACAGGATTCCTCAAGTTCTGCCTAATTTTTGGCTGTGGGTCTCTGCATCTGTTGTCACCAGCTGCTGGGTGTAGCAGAATCTCTTAATATAGTAGTGCTGTAGTCTAAGTATAGTTTAAAGAATAGTTTAAAATAGAAAGTACCAATATTTATAGTACCCCCATTTGGGATTTTTCTTATGTTTCTCTACATTCAAATGAATGAATACTGACAAGTATAGGTAATATAACTTTCAGTAGAATTTCTTGTTCCAGATACAAAATGATTGCCTTTTGAATATGTAACAAAAAATTGAATTCTGGACACACACTACAGTGTCTGACAATGGTAGACAGTGATAACCAGAGGTACAGGCTGCTGACCAGAGGGTGCTTTGACCTTACTTTGTAGTATCCATTTGGATCATAATTTTGCCACTTCACCATGGGCAGGTCTTTAGAAAGGATGACATATTCAGCCTTTAAAATCTCTCAGCCATTCCAAAGCATTCTGTAGGTATCAAAAAACAAACAAACAAACAAACAAACAAAAAAACCCCACCAAAATAATTCCAAGACAGCCAGGGCACTGTAGAGAGACCCTATTTCAAAATACCAAACAAACAAACAAAATAAATAACATGTAGGCCTCTGTGGCCTATATAGCCACCTGATGCCATTCATGTTAATATCCATGGTGCGCCTTACTAGCCATGGCCATGCAGATGTCCGAGATCTCTGTTGCCACCTGAAGCCATGTTGATATGAATGGCCTAAGATTACAACTGAGGCTGTGTTGATGCTTTTGACCTGTGTCTGGCCAAGGGCTATGATAAAGTCCGAGGCCCATGCCGCAGCAGATGGCAGCATTGATGTCCATGGTGTATGTTGCCACTGGAGACCGTACTGAGGTTCTTGGAGTGAGCTAATGCCAAAGACCATGTGAAAGTCTTCAGAAAGAATCTTGGTAAAGATCCATGCTTCCATTAACTGTAAAGGACAAGGGAAGGACAAGTAGCTACTTTTGCCATGGTATTGATGACTGCAGACTCATATTTGAGAAAGAGGAACATATAAAACTTCTGTGACACCACAGACCCCAAGACAGGAAGCCATTGAAGAGAACTCTGTGTCCTTGTGATAAGGATACGGAAGCATAACTCTCTACAATCGATGGCTTCTGGGAGGGGTGCAGAAGGACTCAGTTTCTTTAAGGGGCTGGCCGGCAGGAGTTTGACCATGCTCCAGTGAGTATATATATGGGCAACACAAATGTCTTAAAGGTGAATATCTTATTTCAGGTCTTTTGGAGGATAGTTTAGCAGTAACATCCACATTTTTCTCCAAAAGCTCAAAACAACTTAGCTGCTCAAGTGCCCTAGACTGACTAATGCAGTGCCTTAGCAATAAAATGTGTGGGAGGGACGGAGCTTTGGAATTTATAAATTAGGACACCCTTTGTGGTAGTTCTCTTCAGCACTGAAGTATAAATGCATTTGTATGAGTTACTGAAAAATACAACCTGCCCTAGTTTGTTTTCTATTGCTGATATAACACCATGACCAAAGAGCAACGTGGGGAAGAAAGGGTTTATTTGGTTATGAGTTACAGTCCATCACTCAGGGGAGCTAAGGCGGGAACTCGAGAAGGAACCTTGGGGCAGCAACTGCAGCAAGACCATGGAGGAATGGTACTTACTGGCTGCTTCTTTATACAACCCACAACCACCTGCCCAAGGATGCAGTGCCCACAGTGAGCTAGGCCATCATTAATACTGAAGATGTCCAGTAAACTTCCCTACAGCCAATCTGTGGAGCCAGTTCTTCAAGTTAAGGTTCCATTTTCCCAGGTGACTCTAGTTTGTGTCAAGTTGACAAAAACTAACAAGCACCATAGATGTTATATATAAGATGAGGTTACGGATGCTTACTTTCTGCAGTTTTCAATAAATAAAAAGATTTTGAAATAAACTGCTCTTATTTTTCTCCTCTTCTAATGATAAATGGCTGGAAATAGTTTTGATTATAGAAGTAAAACCATTTTTATGCTTATTTTATATGTAGCATTTAATAACATTTAATATGTTCATGCCTTGTACCTGGTGTTTAAAAATAAATACCAATCCTTATTTTATAATTATTTAGAAACAAGTGTTTCAGTATAATTTTAAGTTAGTATATATGTTTAAAAACTTGTGTTACAGAATTAATGAAAAAGATGACATCTTTCATAAGACATTTTTGGTAGCAGGAATCACTTAGATACTTTTACCTGTGTTTCTTAAGGGCAATTGGATTGAAGTGCAATGAGGAGTACTTTGAGAGCACTGTGTGAGGAAGGGCATGTTTTAGGTTGTTCTTCCTTAGCTAGTTTGTAACACAGATCTGTGTATCACTGGATAATGCCTGTAAGTTTACCATCTCTATGTTTTCCTCATGATCTTGTCTATCCTCAATGTAGATCAACAGGCTCTCTCTCTCTCTCTCTCTCTCTCTCTCCTCCTTCTGTCTGTCTGTCTGTCTGTCTGTCTGTCTGTCTTTCTATTTTTTCTAAAGCAACACACATTCCTATGCATCTTTTCACATTCTTAATATGAACACAAGTTCTGGTGAAGTGAAATGTACTTGTTAATATGTTATGATAACACACCTTAAAGTTGTTCATGTTATTTGATACCACTTGCTTGTGATTTATTATGGACATAAAACTCTATTATATGACTAAAAACTCCTTATTTTAACAAAGTAGAAAATCTGCTAGCAATCAGTCTTGTCCTAGATTGAACTTTCTTTCAGCTACCTGCTTCCTATAGTGAGACACAAGCACTTCACAGGGGTGGCTAGCATTAATATGAAAATATGTCCAATTTTCATGAGCACTTATGCCGAATTTTTAAAAGATTTATTTATTTTTATTTATGGGCTGTGTGTGTGTGTGTGCACATGCGCGTGTGTGTGCATGCATGAGTTTATGAACATCATGGGGATTTATTTGCATCTTGCACTTGCAAGTTCCCATTGAGGCCAGAGGGCATTGGCACTCCTGGAACTGGAATTAGAGGTAGTTGTGAGCCCTTGATGTTTGTGTGGTGTTTGGTTCCCTGGATGCTGGGACCCAAATCCAGATTGTCAGCAAGATCTATGAGTGCTTTAAGTGCTGAGTCATCTTTCCATGCTGAGTCATCTTTCCAGCCTCTATTGCTAAACATTTTTAAATTAAATTAATTAATTAATTAACTTTACATCTTGACATGGTGTTTTCCCCTCCCTCTTCTTATCCCAGTTCTTCACACCCCCCAAACCCTCATCCTCCTCTCTTCTCAGGAAAGGCTAGGCCTCCTGTGGATATTAACAAGTCTAGACAAATCAAATTGCTTTAAGACTTGGGGCATCTTCTCCTACTGAGGCTAGAACAGGCAGCCCAGTTGGAGGAAAGGCTCCCAAAGGCAGGCAACAGTGTCAGAGACAGCCCCTGCTCCTGCTGTTAGGGGTCCCACATGAAGACCAAGCTGCACATCTGTTACATATATGTAGAGGGCCTAGGTCAGTCCCATTCATGCTCCCTGGTTGGCAGTTCAGTCTCTGTAGTCCCTATGAGACCAGGTTGGTTGATTCTGTAAGTTTTCTCATAGTGTCCTTGACCCCCACCCCCCGGCTCCTACAAATCTCCCTCCCCTTCTGCAGGATTCCCGAAGCTCCACTTAATGATTGGTTGTGGATCTCTGTATCTGTTCCCATCAGTTGCTGGGTGAAGCCTCTCTAATGATGATTCTGCTAGGCTTTCGTCTGCATGTATACAGCAGAATATCATTAACAGTGTTGGGGGTGGGCTCCCTCTCATGGTCTTAAGTTGAATCAGTCATTGGTTGGCCTCTCCATCAATTTCTGCTCCATCTTTACTCCTGCACATCTAGTAGACCAGGAGAATGGGGAGAGAGAGAGAGTCATGGGATAGACAGCTGGAATGGGCGCAGGGCATACATCTCTGGAATGAGCTAGAAACTGAAAGCTATGGAAACTCCCAGGAATCTATAAGGTCGACCCTAACTAAGACTCCTAGCCATGGAAATACAGAGCCTGAACCAGCTATCTCCTGTAACCAGGCAAGACTTCTAGTGGAGGGATGGGGACACCAACCCAGCCACAAATCTCTTGGCAAATTTGTAATGAAGTGCTGAAGGGCATTACTGATAGAGCTCGTTAGACACAGTTCCTTCTTTGCATATCACAACACACTTCCTCCTAAGTGCTGATGGACTGCGGAGACAGTGACTAACTTGGGATACAGCTTGAGTCACAGGAGGCAGCTATGTTCTCAGACACAAAAATAAAGTATGTAGGACATGTTTCTGTTAAGAATGAAAATGGGAAACAAGGGCCTGGGAAAGAAATTTGAGTTGAATTGAGACACTCATTTGTAAGAATATCTTAGTGGAAGGAGAAGCTTTCTCATTAATCAGACATGTTTACACACAAAAGGATAACCCGTTTTTCTGAGAGCTATAACCACATAGATCATGAGACAAAATGTTTCAGAACCGTTTCACCACTGAAGAAAGTCAGTGGTAGCAGTGTTATAATGACACTAATTAGTAAATGATACCTGCTCCTGCCATGTTCCCATCTGTACAGGTGTGCTTTCAACAGTCTTCTCACACGAACTCAGCGGCGGCAACTGAGCTCAGATCGGTGCCACTGAGGTCAGAGTTGCCCAAGAAGCATTCCAGAAGCAGATCTTTGTCTAAACTTAAACCCTCTTTGACCATCTTCTGCCCTCTGCCTAATATGTTTATAAGTAGAATCTGTTGCAGGAAATATTAAAAAATCGACCGACTTGCTTCCCGTGCTACTGCTGGGAACTCTTAGCCCTGGAGTGGTCCCACCGCCTTTGTCTCTAGCTAGCCCCCACAGTGGCCAGTCAAGGTATTCCCAGCTCCAGTTCGCTTGTCTCTGGAGCCACTAGTTCCTTCTCTCCAGCCCTAAATCCCCTGTGGTCGGCAGTCCCACATTTCAGTAACCCTCTAGTGGGGTGTTCTCATCTCGGCAGACCCTCTGGCTCAGTGTGGTCCCTGAGGTGTCTCCATCCAACTCAACTCGCTGATTTCCCTCAGCATGGTTGCTTCCACGTCAGCCCCATTTAATGACCTCCCACCTCATGGTTAGCTATCATAATACCCAGTAACCTGGTAAAATTAAAACTCTTTAAAGCTTATAATTAACCAGTCAGATGTATACATCAATAAATTCTCAATTTACAAGATGTCCACACAATAATTTCAAGGCCAATTGATAATGGTACAAGCTGCCCACCTAGAATAGACAAGTTACCCCAATCATTCTATCTCTAAGTGATATTCATAACTACCTGTGGCTATTTAAAACAATGCGGGATCAGGATCCTCTTCTTATCCGTCTCCCTTCATCTTGATTCTTTTTCCTCTCTCCCCAGAAGCTCTCCTCTCTTCCAACTCTTAGCTCCGCCTCCCCTTTCCCTGCCCAATCATAGGCCTCCCTCCTGCTGCACTAATATTTTAATGTAATTGGACAGGGAAAATCCTGCCACAGAATCAGTGTAACGTTTCAGAATTAGTAAAGCTTTCAAGGAGGGCAGTGGTAACAAGTGTGTTATTCCATTCTTTCCTACATAGTGTCTTTGTGTTTCAGGGATACTACTATTAGCTGATAGCAATAACACATGCTCACCTATTCTAGAGGATTAAATTTCCTGGGACTTAGGAAGTGGACTACTATTCAAGCTTGTCCTTTTATCCTTTAATAAGCATTGCTGTGCATACCATTAAACAATACAATTTGTATTTTTTATAACTGATAATGTCTATTTATAATTAAAATTTAAACTCTATCTCACTATATAAACTATATAAAATTTATAAAAACCCTATTTACCAGAAAAAGTTTGTTATTATTTTCTGGCTCTAATATATATTATAATGGTTACAAAATTTTATCTTACTATATCTTTTAAAAATTAATTGGATCTTTAGCTCCTAGATTGCTCAGCTTTTAGTAAGGCTGACAGTACGTATACAATGAGACTCCTTTAAAAAACTGGATAAGGATGGGTTTCATAGGGAGCTGTATTGTGTTTGCAACAGTGAAGAGGTGTGTAAACTAAAAAGCAAAAACTGCCATTGATTCTCCTGTCAGGTATTAGCTAGTTGCTTTCCATTTTAACAGTTAGTTTCTTTTATTTTAAAAATAATTTGTTTTAAAAAAAATTAACCGTGGGAAAATAGACATAACCTAAAAGTTACCTTCTTAGTCATCAAGTATACAGTTCGGTAGGTAGAGTAATAGGATATTTACGTTGTTCAAATTAATTTTTGTTCATAAAACTGAGATTCCATATTCATTAAACAGTAACTCTCCATCTCTCCCTCAGCCTCTAATTTCCATGTTCCTTTATACTTTATGTGCCAACCAGGAGATCAAGCTGTTCCTCTGTGACTTGCTTTTTTCATTTATCCTAGTTTTGCAGTTCATCTGTGCTACAGTACGTATTGAAATTTTTGGGGGTTGGGAGAGTGAGCTGTGTGGTGTTTTTAAGATCCTGCACAGTACAATGTTGTTTCTATTTCTTTGTAGACTATTTGTCATGTGCTATAATGTGCTACAGTTGTGTCCAGTATCAGTACCTATATATTATCATGTATGTATCATTTCCTCTTCCTACAGGTTGGGCATACCTTATTTGAAATATTAAGGACCAAAACTGTTTTAGATATGACTTTCCTTAAGATTTTGGAATATTGTATATGCATGATGAGAAATCTTAGGGGGTGGGGTCCATTTATAGACATAGAATTTATTTATGATTTATGAAGTTTATACACATAGTCTGAGAGCAATTTAAAATAATACTTTTAGTGTGTCTGTATTTTGGTGAAATCTATTGCATGAGGTCAGGTATTGCATTTTCTATTTGGAGCGCATGTTTGCATTGTAAAGAGTTTGTGTCCTCAGCATCTCAGTCTTCCTCCTTTGGGCTATTCAGCTTGTGTAAGATCTGATAGTCTTCTTCTGTAGACAGAGGAACTAAAGCTTGGAAAATGCCTTTTGATTTGTAAGTACAATTGCAGATGTCAACCTAGGACTCTATGATTGTAGAGTCATAGTTTATGAGGTATGTTTCATATAGGCCAGGACTATTCTTGCTCTAAATGAAACAGTGCTAAAGAAACACTTCCTTGGAAACTAAAAAATATATGTGACCCAATGCATGGTTATGGAGACTCTGGACTTTGGACTGTGTAGGAAGCACAAATCATTTCCCAGGCATTACCCATTGCCATATTCTCTCTAGGCATCACCTCCACCTGTGTCAAGATTGTGTTATTTCTAAGAAAAGAGTAGTTTCTTTGATTAAAAATATGGTTTCCATGATCTTTCAAAAAGCCAGAGATAGAGAGGAAATTATCTGCTTCTTGCTCAAAGGACAAGACAAAGTAGAAACGCTGTCCCCAGGAACTTTTGGTAGAAAGATTAGCTCAGTCAGATATTGTGACCAGTAGCTCACTACAAATCATTGTATTTTAGGGATGAAAGGATCTCAGAAATAATCCATGTTCTTAGTTAGTTTCACAAATAAGTTTTGTTTGAAATGCCAAATCTACTAAAGAATTTAACTGTGTGATTAAGATTTAATCTATATTTCTTATTTCTCAGTAATTCTATTTCAGCCAGTGTTGAACAGAGCCAGACTTTTCTCACAGCAAAACAACTGTTGTTTGTATATACAACATGAGCAGGTTTTGTACAGAGTTTCCTAGTTTATAATGTAGTTATGAGAAAATTAGGAAATCTCACATGATATTTATTTATTTTACAATTTTTATTGGATATTTTATTTATTTACAGTACAGATGTCATCCCCTTTCCCCATTTCCCCTCCCTAGAACCCCCTATCCTATACCTCCTCTTCCTTTATGCTTATATGCCATTTTGATTACATGCATGTAATAAGGTCAGTTCTAGGTTGAGGGTCTAGCAATACAATAGATACAAATTGTCAAGGAACAGGCAATACAATGAACACAAATGGTCAAAGAACAAGCAAGGCATTAAACCCAGTTATGTGAACACTCCCATGATCACTGTTTCTAAAGGCTTATCAGGATGACCAAAATATCTGAGCCTACTTCCCTATCCTAGCCCAAGGTCATTTCCATGTCTGAGGCTACTTCCTTGTTCTAGTCTAAAGTTTAGAATCCTGTCTGAAATTATTTCTTTGTTCTGGAGTAATATTTAGATTTTTGCCTGAAATTACTTCTTTGTTGTAGCCTACGATTTAGACTCCTACCTGAAATTACTTCTTTGTTCTAGTCTAATGTCAGATTCCTGCTTGAAGCCTACTTCCTTGTCCTTGGCTAATGTCATATTCCTGGCAAACAGCCCCTTTCCTTGTCCTTGGTCCACGTCAGCCTCTTGCCAAGCATCCCCAAAGGCTCTCCACCTCTCCCCCTTTTTTATTTTGTTAACAAGACTGAGCCTGTTTTAGGTCATTCTGACAAGAATGCCTTCCTTACCCACCATGGAATATGCATTATCAAAGGCAATGCACTTCTGTCTTAGGTTGGTAAGGTTCTGTGCAGAATCTTACCTGTCCTTGGCCCTCCAGCCTGTTAATTTAATAACTTTGTCTGGGGGTCCATTTTCAGGTTCAAGCCATGTACTTTGGCTGCCAACATGTTGATGTTGTTAAAGATAAACTTTAACACGATGGGCAGGAATAAAATTATTCCCAGGACAAGAAGGGCTAGCTTGATCAAGCTATATATGCCATTTCTGAGGTTTATCCAAAATAAAAATACTGAGCTCAGGCCATAGATAATTTTATTGGGATTATCTTCAGCATCAAAGTTCAACAGAGCAGCATTTTTAAAATTCATAATCTCATTATGCAAAGTTACCACACCCAGAGAGCTGTTAGGATTATGCCAAACATCCTACAGGTGTCTTTAAACTTTTTTCTAATTATAATGACAATCATTGTGAATTTCAAAAGTAACACTACTACTAATATTTGTCATGACACTTGGTATGGCTCCTAACTCTTGAACCCTGAACCTTGAACCCTGAAGATAATTTGAATGGGTTATAGAGCATCATTTGTTGTTCCAGATACCTATATAAATCCTTTTGTATACTCAGTATATTAGTAACATTTTTTTGCTAGATGGTTAACAAAAAGTCTTAACTCCTTGTGTCAATGCTATTGCAGAAGCAGTGGTGCTAGCAATTAATGGAATTAAAGCTGTTATACCAGCAATAATCCAGCCTGCTACCCTCTTCTGCTTAAAGCCTAACTCACTTCTTCTAGCACTTTCAAGCTTTTTTCAGAGAATCAAGGTTTTCTAATACTCAGGGCAGTAAGACAAAAGCTGGTTGATAGACCCCCGTAACAGACATGCCAGGTTTCAACAAACTAACATAATTGGAAATTATACAGTCAATGCAACTTACAATAAATGCTGTAGTAGAGACAAAACCAATTTTAGCTTGACAATTAAAAGAGCCTTAAAACATGCACTAACCCTTGTTTGAAATCCAGATCCTGTTCCAACATTATCTTTTGCTATCCTAGCATCATAGCAAGCTACAGCTAGCTTGCAAATATGTTCCTGACAAAGTCCAGATCTATTCTTGCAAAAGTAGACTGTTATTTCCCATATTGGATTGATTTCTAGACCAGTACATGATTGAGTCCTAATAGCTGGGCACCTTTAAGAAGAATACAAAAGACATAGTTTCTCTTTTTGATTCTCTATCCCACAAGGTCTAAAAATGTGAGGCAAGGCAGCTTGTCCCATCTGGGATAAAGTCAAGCAAAGTTGGGTCAGGAACATATGTCCAATATAGCTCCCCAGTTAACCTTGTCAGGGCACTCAGCAAGTTCACAGGTCAGCATCATTCTTTGTCTCAGCAAAAGTATGTCTCACCAATCTTTTTAAAGTTCCATGGGCCTCTTCCACAATACCTTGTCCTTGAGGATTATATGAAATCCTCGTAATAAATTGTTGACAGAAAGTCTTGATTGCTCAACTACAATTGCCAGATCCATTATCTGTTTTTCTTTTTTTTTAATTGGCTATTTTATTTACACTTCAGATGCCATCCCCTTTCCCCATTCCCCCCCCCAACACCTCCAGAAAGCCCCTATCCCATGTTCCCTTTTCCTTTTTGCACTTATACATTTTTTTTAACAATGTTAATCAAAGGCTTTATAAGTTTGGTATTGCTCAATCAGAGGTGTAACCCACTACCCAACCTAGATATATCAACTATCTTTGACTGGTGGAGATACATGAACATCTGCCTCCCTGTCTCCCCCCTCTTTCTCTCTTTCATCACCTAGCTCCTCCTCTCCTTCTTCTCCTCCTCTTCTTACTCCTTCTCTTCCTCTCAGTACTCCTCCCACCTTAGCTCCTCCTACATATCACCCTTCCTGTTAAAATGAAACTTTTCTCTCACTGTTTTTCTTTAAATTGGATATTTTATTTATTTACCTTTCAATATTATCTCCTTCCTCACTCCCCCACAAACCCCTTACCCCATCCCCCTCCTCCTATTACTATGAGAGTGTTCTCCCACCATCCTCCCATTCCAGTCTCCCTGCTCTCGAATTTCCCAGCACTAGGGAATCCAAACTTTCAGGCACCATGGCCGTCCACTTCCACTGATGCCAGGCAAGGCCACCCTCAACTAGGTAGGCTGGAGAAACCAAGATATTCCACGACAAAACCAAATTTACCCAATATCTTTCCATAAACCCAGCACTACAAAGGATAATAGTGGGAGAGCTCCAATACAAGGAGAGAAATTATACCCTAGAAAGAAATAATCCTCTTCCAACAAATTCAAAAGAAGTTATCCACACAAAGATAATTTCACCTCTTATAACAAAAATAACAAGAAGCAACAATCACTGTTCCTTAATATGTCTTAACATTAATGTACTCAATTCCCCAATTAAAAGACATATGCTAATGGACTGGATATGTAAACATACATACAGGAACATGCATACAGGAAACCCACCTCAGTGCAAAGACAGACTCTACCTTAGAGTAAAAGGCTAGAAAACAATTTTTCAAACAAATGGTCCTAAGAAACAAGCTGGAGTAGCCATTCTAAAATCTCCAGCTCACTTTGTGATTTTTTTTTTTTTTATTGTTTCTACTTTCATTTTTATGTCCTGGATAATTCCTTCAATTCCTTCACCTGTTTGGTTGTATTCTCTTGTAATTCTTTAAGGGATTTTTGTGTTTCCTCTTTAAGGGCTTCTACCTGTTTACCTGTGTTCTCAAATTCTTTGAAGGTGTTATTTATGTCCTTCTTAAAGTCCTCTATCATCATCATTAGAAGCGATTTTAAATCTGAATCTTGCTTTCCTAGTGATATGGGGAATCCAGAACTTTCTAGTGTGGGAGAACTAGGTTCTAATGATGCTGAGTACCCTGGGTTGCTGATGCTTATGTTCTTGTGCTTGCTTTTCTCCATTTGGATCTCCTTAGTGCTACTTGCCCTGTCTCTGACTGGAGCCTGTCTTTCCTCTTATCTTGGTTGTATCAGAACTGTGTGGGGTGGGTGTTACTACTGGGGTTAGAGCTGGGGCTCAAGATCTGCTCAGTGCTCACGCGAAGACAGGAAGGAACCAGTGTTTCAGGCCAGGAGTGACTTCCTGGGACCTAGTGGGTCCCAGTTACTGCCTGTTTGGGACAGGTGTTGCTGTCTCCTCACCTAAGATATTACCTGGGTTAGAGCTCCTGGGAGCCCTGCTTCTTCTGGGTTTTGTGAGATTGGGGGTAGAGCAGCTGCTCGGGATCTGCTCAGTGCTCCAGCCCAGACTGGAAGCTATTTTACAATTTTTGATGACTAGAAATATACATGGGGTGGAAAGGAGTGGAAACAACTTTATTCTGTGAAAGAAACCAAGGACTTATTGGGAGCTACACTTACCTGTCAATCACCAGTTCAAATGCATTAGGGAATGAGCAAGGTACTCAACTATCAAAAGGATGCCTTTTTTTTTTTTTTTTTTTTTTTTTTTTTTTTTTTATTGTCTTTTGAAATGCAGGGAACTGGGATAAACATTTTTGTGAGTTCCCATCCCCCATACCTGAGACAGTGGTTGATGGAGTCCATTACTTTGAGTCTTGTCAGTGGCAGAGACTTCTTCCAGGGGATACTCATGTCAGTGACAGATCCCAGGGTTGTTCTTTTGTGAAACAATGCTTTCTAATATATTGATTAAAAATTTAAAAGCATAATATTTCCCAATATGTGATTATAAGACTTTTTTTTCAGAGCCCATACAGTTTCATCAGAACACTGCTACCATCATTTATTTAAAATGTTGATGGGAAGATTGTATTAAAATAGCAGGGTTCATTTGTGATAGAGACTGGAAAGAGATTATAACATCTGAAATATTTACGATTTGGCCTTGTATAAAAAGACCTTGCCAGCCCATTATAAAGCAGCAAGAGTGATTTATGTCCCAGAAAGCCATGAGTGCAGTAACTGCTCTGTTTACCTGCAATGCTAGCTGAATTCTACCATATTGGCTTGAAGAATTTCTCCATTTCTCTCCCTTCCAGAACAACCATTTATAATTCATTCATGACTGTTTTCCTGACTTCCCCTGACTATTTTCTAGTGGTGCTTTTTGCAAACCAGGTGAACAGACCAAAACCATACAGGAAGTGTTGTGGCTTGCCTGATGAAGCTGTTCTACCAAAGGATGTATCTGATGTGTTACCTCTCTGTTTGTTATGGAAGCCTGGAATTTGATTCTGTTCTTCATAGTAGAGCATTGATTCACATGTATATAATGTATCTTTCACTTTCAGTGAATTGAATAAGCCTATTACTGTTAGGCTCATGTTTGTAAAGAGAAAATCTTAATTATTCACATCCCATTAGCATTTTAATAACTTTAGTTATGTTCATTATGAGTCCTTACATTAAGATTAATTAATGTGTATTCTTTTTATCAATTAGCCTTCAATAATTAAAATAAATAATTAAAATCCTCCCCCTAATCTTCTAATAGAGGAAAAATCTTTTGAAGTGATTCCCCTCCTCAATTCTGGTGTCAGGTTCCTTGAGGCCCATGTAAGAAGAGAGGTTCCTGCTACAGTATAAGAAGCTCGTGTCTGGCAGCCATTGAAAGCTTTGGGCACTGTCATCAGATTTTGAAAGCTTAGAAGTAGGCTCTGTGCATCTAGAAAGAGGACACTGCTTATTTCGTAGGCCTGTTCTACTATCTGGCTGGTGTTTGACCTGCTAAGTGTCTGAACTTGGGAGTGTTGAGGTGAGGTATGCAGGTGGGGTTGGATTGTGTCTGGAGGAATCTTCTTCAGGATAGGCCCTTTGCAGCGGACTCTTCTTATACCTTGATGTGAGCCCAAGACACTCAGTAAATGAAGCAAAGTTTGATGCCGAAAGAGAAAAGAGAAAAACCACTGAGTGTGCATACTAGAGTCAAAGCTGGGAAAGTGGTGAAGGCAGACATCCTAGGTGAAGTTTGATGTTGATGCATCAGCAAGAGGAAGTTGGGTTGAGGTACAACGGAAGGCTTTGCCGTGACGTGTAGTGAGGAGGGTAAGAATCGAGTTGTGGATCATATAGGGAAACCTTATATTATCATTTCTACAATGTGGAAAAAGAGGGTGAATGCTTATAATCCAACTCTGGGGCTTCCAAATCTTTAATTACAAACTGAGTTACTGTATGGGTTGGAAACATAAGCTGTTGTGGTAAAGCTGTGGTTTGGGGTTTAAGAGGGAACAGAGAAGTGGGAGCTGTGATCATTCTCCTCTGGGGAAGATAGAGAGCCAGAGGTTCTCATGGTAGAAGGACTCTTAAGTAAGGAAGTCCTGAAAGGGCGAGGGAGAGCCGTCCTCAGTCTCTGAGCTGTCGCCATGGTCTGTCTGGGGCTTGCACAGGTCCGATGAATGCTGCTCTAGGCACTGTGAGGTCCTGTGTGCAGACACCCCGCTGTGCTCAGAGGACACAGTTTCTTCCCAGTCATGCATCTCAACCAGTACCACAGTTTCCTTAAAGTATCGACAATGTTGTAATCCCAGCACTGGAAAGGCGAGTGGATCTTTGTGAGGTCAAGGCCAGCTTAGTCTATATTTTGCAAATTTCAGGCTAGCCAAGGCTACATTGTGATTTCCTGTCTCAAAAATCAAAACAAAACAAAGTAAATAGCTGTAATTTTAATGTTTTTTTAAAAATAACTCTAAATGACAAATTGTCTGGATGTTCAAATTACTTGGAAATAGAAGGAAAATTGTGGGGGAAAAAGTACATTTTTGGTCTTATCTTTAGGGAAGGTAAAGAGCTATGTTAAGACGGAGTGGACATATACTGAAAATTATAACAACTGACATCAAAGGACTGGATGGTGGTGCACGTCTTTATTCTCAGCACTTAGGAGACAGAGGCAGGTAGATCTCTAAGTTTGAGGCCAGGCTGGTCTACAGAGTGAGTTCCAAGACAGCCAGGGCTACATAATGAAACAAAACCCTGTTTCAAAAAACATTAAAGAAACAAACACATAATTGACAGTGAAGGAAAAGATGGCTCAGGGTGTTTGGCAATAGGGATGATTAAAGATCACATCTGAGCTGTCTCAGCAATGACCTTATGCCTGTAAGTTGACACCCTTTTCAGGACCTGGGTAAATGAATTGGTGGTCTTATGTTCTAGATATGCTTTAAAGGATCATTCTTTTATCACCTTTATTCAGTTTTGGTCTAGAGTGTTTCAGATGAGTGAATTGCACATACATACCATGAAATTAGTGAACACAGCGACCAAATGCTTGGGCACTGACTCCTTTCAGTTATGAGACTTCATAACACTGAGAGCTCCAGCAAGTAATTGATGGCCTATAGTTTTCTGTATTTCAGTTACAGAAATTAGAGAGCTAGCCCCTGCCCCCCATTTTAACCTAAAATAACAGGAAACAAAAGAGACATGGGGAGACTTTCTAAGGATGACTTTACAAAAATAGTCAAAGGGGCGCAGAGCCACAGTTAAGTTTCTGCTGAGTTGAGATAAGCAGCCATGTGTGCGTGTGTGCACACATTCACAAGGCGGGCTTCCCCAAGCATGTTGCCTGTTCAGGGAGCCGCTTGGTTTTGTGGCTGGTAGTGTTGTGCTTTGAGAAATGCCCAGTTTCCTGCTTACTGCTCCACTGTGGAATATGCAGGCAAAGGGAAATTTAGAATAGATTCTGACTATATAGAATAGCTTTAAGTATAGTACTGAAATTTGTTCTTTTAAAATAGCATCACATTTCATAAGCTTAAAGATATGAACTAATTTATTCCTTACTACATGGGAACTTGTTATATATATAATTGTTACTAATTTCAGATAACCATGAAAAGGAATGTCTCAAACATGCCCTGTTGTTTCTTCTGTATCGGTTTGAGTCACACTCATAGAGACTTAAACAGCAACTCCTAATAAATTCATATTTCTCTTCTTTTGGCCAAAAGCTTAAAATCAAGCATCTGAATTTAGGTTATGCCATACATATAGAAAACAAAATAAAATAAAATTTATATACAATTATGGTACAAAAGTCTTGGTATACTAGTGTTAGGAAAAGAAAACACACACACAAGCACGCACATATGCATACGCATGCACATACTCATGTGCATGTGTGTGCGTGCACGCGATACAGTTGTGCTTACGTTAGAGAAAACCCAAAATAGGGTATTGAAAATTTATAGAACAAGTCTATTTGATACACAACTTTATGTAGGTTTTAGAAGTCTCACTCTAAGAGCATCATTGATAGCTCAATTCAAAGCAGTCAAATTTGTAACATTTTAACAGCCTTCCTTTAAGTATGCTTTATACATTTTGAACTTTGGTTATTGTGTGAAAATGTGTGTGTGTGTGTGTGTGTGAGATGTGTATGTCTGTGATTGCAGGTGTGCGTGTCCCTACGGTCGTATGGAGGGCAGAGGATGACTATGGCGTTATTTCTCTTCTTCTTTCACCTTCACACATGATGGAAAGCAGATCAGTGGGCTCGAATAGCAAGTAGTTTACCAGTTGGACCATCTTGCCTACCTGAGTGTGCATTCAGTAATAAAACTGAACCTCCTTCCAATACTAGAAGTCTTTCATTTTAAGTTGCTTGTATATTGCCATTAATATACGCCCCTATTGTTTTCAAATAAGGTGTTATTTGCACAATTGATTTTTTTTTAAAGATGCAACTTTAACAAGTAGATATCAAGCAAGATACTAAGAAAAACCTTAATAGAAGGGAAGGAGAAACTTCAGATATGACAGTTTTAAAGTTTGTGTGTATGGTTTTAGTACTGCCATATTAATAAATGCATTCATTAGATTTACTATTAGATTATTAGGAGCTACTTCGAACATTATCTTCCATAATTATTTTACTTTACTCATTTTTAAACCTGGATACATTTAGTTCACTATCTTTGAAGAGAGAAACTCGTGTTTTCAGTTCCTGGATAGAAGATTATTTGGGCAGGAATAGAGGCTGCATTGTGCTGTCTGCAGAGTTTAGTGTGACCCTTCTCCCACTAAATCACACTGTTAGAACACCAAAAGGGATAGCTTCCAATAGAAAACCGATATCTGGTGATTTATCAATAGATTTATTGTTAGACAATATAAGGGGCCACCAGCATTCCTGTTTCTCCTGGACTTTGCCAGAGCCTTCCAGTTGGTGTCTATGTCACTCTTATGGCTTCACCTCTTGTTTTCAGATCTCTGTTGAAATGTTTTTAGGGCTCACCTGGGAATTTTGCTACAATGCTCTCCCTCTCATCCCACTTCCCCAGTTCCTTTCTATCTATCATCATAATGTACAACACCACTTCACACACGGCATGCACATTCCTCTATCAGATCCCCCAGGACTGGAGTAAGAGAGTAAGAGCTATAGAGGAAGGTGTTAGTTTGTACTGTGCCCATGGAGTAAAGCAGTGGGCTCCCAGGAAGGAGCAAGGGAAATGTCAAAAGGAAATGGAAATGCATGCATGGGCTTGTTTTTTTTTTTTTTTCAACTCACAGCAAGGTCTTTATTCTATTTGAGCTAGCTCACTCCCCCCCTCCCCCCCAATGCACCACCTTCACACAGTTTTGGTGGTGGGGGAACCTGTAATATTTATGGGCAAGACTTTATTAGTAAGCAGCATCCGGGGGTTGGAGGGGTGGGGGATGGGGGTTAAGTGTTGCAAGCATCTTATTGGAAAGCTACTGTGGCCTTTAACATAATTGGCTGGTGCTGGGAGTCATATCATAAACTTAATTTCTGCTCTCCTTTGCACTGGTGGTCATGAGGCAGGGGTGGGCTTGTAACATGGAGGTCCAGGTTTATTGGGGGAATAACCTGGAGATGCTGGTCTTGTTGGGGACTAACCTAGAAACTGGAGCTAGGCTCTGGTGGTTTTTTTTTGGGGGGGGTGGCAACTTGGAAACTAATGCTAGATACCAGCCTGTTAATTTACCTGAGTTCAAACTTAGGTCAGGTTCTCTAAAATGGAGTCTGCATGGGATTCTTTTAAAAGTGCTTCCTGACTTCCTTCACTGGCTCAGCAGGCAGTGCCACTCAAGCCTGGAAACTTGTTTCATCTCTGGAACCCAGACATAGGTGGGAGAGTGCCAGCTCCACAAAGGTCCCTGGACCCTCACTTCTGGCACTGGAGCTTGTGCTCTCCCAACCCCCGCCCGCCGACACATGCTCTCACGTGTTAAATGAATAGAATAATTAATTTAAGGAGATTTTATTGTTATATTTATCAATGTTTCCAATTTTATAACTTCTTCGTTCTTTATGTGTATCAGTTTGTGGTGCACATGTTCATTTTTGCCCGTGGGTGCCTGCATGCGCATGTGGAGGTCAGAGGTTGACATGGAAATCCTCTTCAATCACTAGCCACTGTGCTCATTGAAGTAGAGTCTCTGAATTGAATCTGCAGCTCCCTGATCCGGCTAGGCTAGTAGCTGGACAACGTGCTTTCACCACGGAGCCACCCCCTGCTACCTTATGATTATTCGGAACAATAAATTATTTAGGGTATTAGCATTTTCTCTCCTTGTTAATTTTAATTCATTTACAAATCAGATCTCTGATAGTTTTTTATTAAAAACTGAATTAAAACATTTGTTATTGCTACTATTGCATGTATTTGTGCTTTATGTTTCTGGGGGCACATGTACTGTGATTTGGAAGTCAGTGGTCAAGTATATGGAGTTGGTTCTCTCTTGATTTTTACATGCATGACTTCTAAGACTGAACTTGCTCAGACGCTCAAGCTTGTGCAGAAAATACTTTTATAGACTAGTGATCTTGCTGGCCCTCATTGATAATTGTATCCTGAAATTTATAAGTGAAAGGGCGAAGTCCTAGGCATTAATAATTAGACAAAGTGAATATAAAGATTACTTTGGTTTTGAAATCTATGTGGCCTTTTTTTTTTTTTTTTTTTTTTTGGCAGGGGGAGTAGAGTGTTTAGGAACTTCAAATCAGTTTTTTTTTTTTTTTTTTTTTTTTTTTTCCATTTGCTTCCATTACATTCTCCTTAGGGAACACATTAAAACATGTGTTTATTCTCTGAACATCCTAGAGGAGATAATTAGAGCAAATGAAACTTCTGAAGTAGGTTCTGTCAATGAGGAATCCTCACCGATGAGCAACCAAACTTTCTAAGGTGTTGTAAACACCTCAGGCCTCCAAGTCAGAGGACTCAGTGGTGTGAACTCTGTGGTTTTAGCACACCGATGCCTCTAAGGCTATCTATCAAGAAGGCTTCTTGGAAAATATTGTAACCTTTAACCTGATTCTTATAACCCTGTGCCCAGATAGAGACAT
This sequence comes from Arvicanthis niloticus, assembly GCF_011762505.2. Taxonomy (NCBI): domain Eukaryota; kingdom Metazoa; phylum Chordata; class Mammalia; order Rodentia; family Muridae; genus Arvicanthis; species Arvicanthis niloticus. The sequence goes on along the minus strand of NC_047672.1, from coordinate 44,089,057 downwards.
GGAGCTGTGATCTGTGTGTTGAGCTCACGTATGAGCTGAAGCAGGGGGCGCCGGCCATCAGTTGGTGAGGGAGTCCTTGCAGCATCCTCACCACGGCCATTGTTGGAAAGGTTCTCATCCTCAGGGGGTCACCTTCTTTTCTCCCTTCTCTAATTTTTTTGATGGCCAAATCCATCCTTATTTCAGTGACTTCATGTACAACATCTTGTACACAATTTAAAGTAGATTGTTCCCAGGGTAAAGGTAAATAAGCAAGCAAGCAAGCAAGCAACTCATATGAGATCAACTTTAAGGTCCTCACCACTGTTAAGTGTATTCCTATTCCCTCTTGCTGCAGATACACCTCAACACCATCCAGATTCCTCTTTAGCTGTTGGGCATTTTTATACATTTACAATTTAATTCCTGCTGACGTTTTTACTACTTGTATAATTTTTTACTTTTTTTGGCGACTTATGTTTTTTGCATCTCTATCCACATTTTCAACTCATTTTTCCCTTTTATTTCATTTGAAATTTTAAAATGCTGTATAATTTTTAGCAATTATTTGTTCATTTTTTTCCCCCCAAGAGGTGTTACAGTAGACAGAACAACAGCTTCGTTTCAGGTTTGAATCTCAACATAATACTTATTACTTACGTCATCTTGGCAAATTAACTTATAAATCTAGGTGACAGCCGCATCTCCTTGTGTAGTCGGTATGAATATATAGAAGTCCCAGATAGTGCCTGACACAGAGTACGCAAAGAAACATTGCATCTGATACTCTTTTCTGCAACCCCAGCTTCGTGCACACTTACTCCTCACAGTGGCTCATAATGGCTCAGCGTTTATGTATGCTAAGACAACTTACCTTGAACAAATTGTACAGTGACTACAACAAACTATTATGCCAGCAGCTAAGATGATGAAGCAGATGTACATCTAATAGCCAGAGAACTACTAATGCTACTTTTAGGTGCAATTTCCAGTTCCACATTCTTGCCATACATCTAATGTTTAAGAGCTGTGCCCATTTTAAGACAGTTCTTTTAAATCATTGAAAAAGGTATACGTGCTGAGGATGAGTGGAGGGAGTCTTGAACTCTCGGATCTTCTCCTGAACATGATTTTAAAGTGAAGCATTATGCACACAGTCCCAGTTTTGTACATTTCAGAATTTAAGAAGGATTGGAAGAAACTTCCTTCTTTGGCCACTCTAAAGAAAGTTCACATACTTTTAATATGCGTGTTTTAAAACCAGATTTAGAAGAATCAGAATAAGCTAATGCAGAAATACTTTTATTTGCTCCCTGGGTTAAGATGCAAATCGCTATTATTTTCATTTCTTTTTGTTTGAGCAGATGAAGAAGAAATAGGTTAGTCACAAATTCCCATTTGTCCACAAGTGTACACAGGTGTGTGAGCACAGCCTTAAAATGCCCGAGTTACTCTGAAAATGACAGAAATTTTCAAAAGGGTAATATTTAAAATACGGCAGAAGGAATAAGGAGAGAAATACTTGTACACGAATCTGAGGTTTTCATATTTGACTAATGCTTGCCAATAAGTGGAAGTGTAACCTCTACTACTTGAGACTATTAGTTCACTAATGCATTCGTGTGCATGCAAATGCTCCAAATATATGTAGCATGTCTTGTCTCATCTATTTGTGATCAAATGTGATTAAATGTACAGCCTTAGATGTCAACCTGCCGTAATCTAGAGATAATAATCTGGAGGTCTTCTGTACTTGCTCTTAAATGTTGATTATTTTTCTCATTTCTGATGCCCCTTAATTCCCTTGCTAAGCTTTATTTGCTGTAATAAAACCAAGAACCCTGATCTGCCTGTCTTTGTGGTTAGTTGGTAGAAGGCCAGTATTTAAATTTCTTTGAGATCTCTTGCTGAGTGGCATCATCGGATGAAGAGCTCTTCAGGAGGGGGAATGTGCTTGTGGTTTTTGGTCTTGCGCATTTTGTGACAAAGGAATTCCCTTTTGAATCGCGCTGCTCCCTTGAAACCCTGGAGCCTCTGGTTCAAGCAGCGCAGTCAGTCTGTGCAGTGTCCCTGACGTCATCCGGCGTATGCATAAGCTCTGCTATTGTCTTACCGCTAGAGCAGGGCTGAGGACTGCAGTCTCTGTGCTGCTGCTCTCAGACCTGCCTGCCCTGTGCTAGCTACCTAGCCCTGCCTCACTGCATCCCTCAAGAGCCGCGGCAGCCTTTCGTTGCCTGCTGGATTTTGAAAAGCAGCTCTTCGATTTGGGATGGTGTAGGAGACCTGGCTTTCCATTCTTGAGAGAAAGCTGAAGCTCTCAGAGGAGAATCTGGCAGCTGGACATAGCTCGGACTGCATTGTCTGGCTTCATGACCCCTGCTGTGTAGCCGGCTCATCTCTTTGCTCTCAGGAGCACATGCACATCTTACATTTTCTTTCTTCCTTTTCCTTTCCCTTCTTTTAAATTTTTTTTAAGCAGCTTCTGGAGCCAGCCATGTTTGGTACTGAATCTTCATGTAAGTAAATGGATCCTACTTTTCTGTTCTATAGAATCTGTGTGCTGTCATGGTTTCTCTGGCTTGTGTTCATATCACTTTGTCTTAGGTTAATAATATTTGCATTTGCCTCTAATTACAGAGGAACTGGTCTTGGGTAAGGGACTTCCCTGAAGTGGATTATTCATTCTTAAAGCCAGGGATGTCAATGTGGTCAAAACCAGGCCTCCAAGAGGGAGGAGGCAAGAAGACAGAATCCAAGCAGCCTCTCAGACCCTGTTAATTGATGGGATCAGGCCTGTCACCAATACATTGTCAGAGGCTCCTAATGTTCTTAAACCCTAAAATAGATGCTAGAAGACTCTGAGATGACAGCATTTATAAGATAAGGGCTCACATTTTTTTTTTGTCTAAAGAGAGATAAAGATGTCTTTGTATATCTTCCTCCATATTTTTAACAAAAACACACGAGTAGATGCTACGTGTAGATTTAAGAAGAACAATAAATAGCGTTTTACTTGAAGACAGTGCTTTTTTTTTTTTTTTTTTTTTTTTTTTAACAATGGCTTCAATTTTGATACGTTGGCTAACATCACAGAACATCAGCATTGTATGTGTTTTAAACTTAACACAATGAAATTGCTTTGCTGCAGAGCAGGCCCTGCACAGCGGGCTGGGCTGGACAGTACTTGTAGACACACTAAATAGGTAGGTATTTAAACAACCACGATAGCCAGCCTATCTGAGAATTGTTCAAATGTTTGATATAAAGTAACATAACCTGTCAGTGAGGTTGCACAGTCCCTGCAGAACATTTTGCTATCATTGGTAAGCAAAGGTGACAGTTAAGAGTTTCTAGAGATTTGACCTACTGGCCTGGCTTTGGAGTGGGGGAGGGGTCTGGGTTAAGGTAGGACATTGAGGAAATCTATTTTTGATTAATTTGTAATGTGACCTTAACTTTCTGTTAACAGCCGTCCATGTGACTGTGGGATGGCTGCTGGTTATTGTAAAATAGCAGCATTTGAAGAGAGCTAATGATTAGCAGTTCTTTTGTTTATTGACTGGCTTTGACAAAGGCTCATTTTTATTGTTTTATTGTGGAAAGCTCCCATTTCCGATACTACCATATTTTCTAACCAAGTTCAAGACACTAATAGTGAGACTTAGTATCCATTCAACAAAAGACAATGCTGTTTCTTAATAATTTGAAAATATTTTAAAATTCATTTAATGGTACATTTGGAATTCTTGTCATTCAAGAAACAGATATCCAGTGGCAGAGATCCCTCACCTTTATTTTAGTAATGGAATTTTGTTGACTTAAGAGTCTAGGTGAGAAAGAAATATTTATAATGTGTATTAAAGGAAAGTGAGTGTGGTTACTGGCAATTGAAATCCATTGTTGGGCCTTATGCTAGTGTCTCTTCCATTGCCTGGCCTGTTTTTCCAAGACGACACAGCCTTTTTTCACCATCAAACCTTATCTTTTGATAGTCTCACCCGTGTGCTATGTGGTATATTTGCAAACTGCTCTTGGTTTCCATAGCTACCGTTTTGGAACAGAATTTAACAGCAAACAACACTGTCATGCAAGGGTTTTTTTTTTTTTTTTTTTTTTTTTTTTTTTTTTTTTTTTTTAGTATTTTTTGCTTTTACTTAGAACCTTTTTGCTTTGGCTGAGGATTAATGTTTCTCTCTTGCTGTGACTAGAAGCCCACAGGTATTCATGCTTCTAGTGGACATTCAGGACTGGAAATGGCTGCCTTCTTTTAGATGAGCTAGTGTGCACTCTGAGCTAAGTGTGTTTGCTTGGTTTGTGGCTATAGCCCTTCACCTTTATCACGTCACCCTGGGCGTTGTTCTGAAGGCTTGAAACCTCTCCTCACTGAGAACATGCAGGACGGGGTACCTGCTGAAGTCTTTCTTACTCTAGCAGGACTCTCCCAAACCGCCTTTGGCACTCTCACTGACCTCTGTTAGGAAGTGCTGAGGTAGATCCCAGAAACACTAGAAGCTTCCTACAGACATGTGAATCTTATTCTTGACTTCTGCCTGCTGTGCCTTACTTGTGTCAGATTTTTTACCTAACTATAATGTCCATTTGTAGATTATAATATACTTACACTATTTCTCCCTTTCTTTTCCTCCTCCAGTTCTTGTATGCATACCCTTTTTTGCTCTTTTTCAAATTTATGGCCTCTTTTTTCGTTAGTTGTTACACATGCATACATGTGTATGTTTGTGGATATGTCTATTCCTAAGAACCTGAATGCAGCCTGCTCCATCTGTCTAATGTCACTTGTATGTTTTCAGGGCTGACCGCTTGGTACAGGATAATCAGTTGGTGCGCTCTTCCCTGGGACCGACTTTCCTCACTTCTCAGCATTTCTTAGTTGCTTGCTGTCTAAACTGATTGATGTAGCAAGGATGCATAAGGCTTCGTATGGCTTCCAAGCATCTGCACCCATATTTGTACTAGAAGCACCCCTCCCTGGAAGGAGATACAGAACATTTCTGTTGCCTCAGGAAGAATTATGGCCTTCCCATTCATTGTTCTTGCCAATCGATAATTACCATTCTGATTTGTGACTTCCCAGACTCATGTTAATGAATCTTTTAAATTTCCTTTCTTGCTTTCTTGTTATTTACATATGAAACAAGGGGGCACATCTTAATTTTTAACTTGTTGAATATATAATTATGTTGATATCTTTGAGATCAGGTGTCTCAGTGGCCTGGGTTCTACATTATTATCTTTCTATCTCACCAAGTATTTGCTTATCTCAAATAATTCTCTTTCCTAAACAACCCCCAAATAAAAAGAAAGTTCATAGCCTTTTTTAAATGACAAAATTGATCAGAAAGAGCAAATGTCTTGAAAATTAAAGAGTTACATAACTATATAAAATAATTAATAAATTCGGTTAATGTCTGATACAGTTTATTTTGTTTAATTTTTGTCTGTTTTTGTAGTACAAGTGATTCATTTTAAGGATTTCTACATACCCGGCAAGCACTCTTCCATCCTCAGCCCTCTAACATAATTTCATCTCTGTCTCTAACAATCTCACTCTCATCTGCCTGACCAGCGGATATCCATCTGTTCCCTGTACTTGGGTAGACTGGCCAATGTCTCTTTAGGCTCTACTTTGACATGAACTGGTCTACAGCTTTAGGAGACTCACATGACAATGTAGGAAGTATATAATAAGCCTGAGGTGCTCTGTCACTCCGTGATGGCGTCATTCTGTCACCATCTAGATGTATTTAAATTTTACTCACTGAAAATTTTCACATCTAAAAATGAGACTAATGCTTTTCTTCTTTATTGGTTTTGAAGAAAAACAGTTTTAGTTTTGGGTATCAGAATAATTTAAGTGTAATAAGAAAATGCCATTAATAAAGTTTTATCAAGCAAAGCAATCATTAAATGCATATTTAGAGTACTTAACTTGATTTAATGAAGTTTATGTAGAAATATCAGTTGAATTCTGCAAAATTAAAAAAAAATTCTTGCAAACTTTTAAAGAGGAAGACAAAGTTTCAGCTTTCATGAAGTTAAAAAAAGAACTGGTAACAAGAGGAAAAAATGGTTCTTCTCTTTTTGTTAAGTGAGGAAAACTGTGGTGTTGCCATTTGTTTACACCCTCCCTTGTAAAGCTGGTTATTCTAAAAAAATCAAAAACCAAAACCAAAACCAAACGAAAACAACAACAAAAACAAACAAAACCCTACTGACCCTCCTTCCCCCCCCAAACCCCCTCAAAACCCCTCAAAACAACTTTAACTATAATGAACATCATTCAATTAGTATTGTCTGGGATCACTTCTGCTCCCACCCCTCTTGTATTTAACTTTTTCATTTCTCAAGGGTGCAAATGAAAGGGACCGTTTAAGATATGCAGCGGTGGGAATTGTGCCCTGATACATTAATTTGTCTCCCAAAGCACCTGCCTTATTAGACTAGTCCCTTACCTGCTGAGAAATAGGATATCCCCAAGGCAACACCGTCTAATTTTTCCTTCCAGATTTTGTAACAGATTTACTAAAGAGAACATTCTAACTCCTTGGAACAATAGACCCAAATAAACGAGAGAGAGAGAGAGAGAGAGAGAGAGAGAGAGAGAGAGAGAGAGAGAGAGAGAGAGAGCCACGGAGAAAAGCACCAGAGTACAGTGACTGATCATAGTGGCGGGGAATTGATGACAGATGATCCAGAGTTACCTCTGTGACTGGCCTGTATCACCTTGGATGGGGTAATGAGAAAGACCTGTTGATGATTCTCGTATATTTTGTCTGTGGTGGACACCAAAGTTCACTTGTTGCCCTTACTTTCCTTATGGATACATTCCTTATGCTGGAACTGGACAGTTTATTAGTAACAGTAATAACCATGGCGTCATGTTGCCAAAACCAAATCAATCCTCTCCCATGGTGAGCAGTTGTACGACAGATAGTCAGGTGAATCCACTTTGTATGTTAGGTCACACAGCTGCATTTGTCAAGGACACAAGAAGCCGCTCTCCTTTATGTGCAGCACAGAGACTTTTTTTGACAACTGGCTGTATGGTTGAACTTTGGTCTGTTGTTTTATTGTGACGTGTGGATAAGCTGAAATATGAATAGGGACCTTTAAAATGGACCACTTATCAATATAAACACCAGATTATGATTAGCAACTGTGTTACAACTGCTTTTCTGCTGTTAGCATGTTAGACATTTTAGGACTGTCACTCTTGCCCCTTCCTTAGTGTTTGCCATAGGTAACTGAGTCATTTAGGAACACCAGCTATTTGCCTTTCTTGCAACATTAATCTGGCTGCTAGTATTGAGCTATATTGGATTTCAGATGCTTTCATCTCAAAGCAAAACCAGAAATGCTTAGCTGGAGTTTTACTAAACTTGTAAGTCTGCACTCAGAACATGGATGTAAAGAAAACTGTTACTGCATAGCCGTAGATAAGTAGAGGAGCACAGACAGCTAAGGTATGGCGATGTGCGAAAGCAGCTGTGGATCACAGGGATTTATGTAGGCATAAACTTTGATAGGAGCTCCGGAAGTTTAGGGTCATATAATATTTTTGACTTGCTTCTCTTTGTCTACTTTCATTCTAACAGCAGGTTCTGATGTGAGACTTCCTTTGGAATCTCGTCTCTGTTGATTGTTAACATTGTAACTTTTAAATCCGAGAGGATATTTTAAACAAAGACAGGAATAAATTTCTTTGTGGATATATTCATGTTTATCTACTAGTTCAAAAGTAGAATAAAAATCTCCATTGGTTTCTTACATTTACCTCAGTGCTGGAGTCCCTATTAGCCTGCAGTTTGTTCAGCAAAAGTTACACAAGCGTCCAGTGGTTCACTGTTTTCATTACTACAATGGACCAGATTCATATCCTGTCTAAACTGTGGGAAATCCATCAGGGAAAATTACCATATATGGAACTTTCCCCATAGAATTCCCATGGAATTACACAGGATGTGAATGGTACTTATTGTTATGGAGTCTGAGGTAGAAAAGTCACTGCACATGTGTATTTTTTTAAGCATTCACAATATCTATAATATCTAGTTAATATAATCAGTTATTTTAACTCTCAATACAATATCATTTGTTATACCAGACTATGAAATGTGTGGTTACTTTTATGCTTTTACCTAGAAAATACACATTTGGTATTAATTAAAAGTCATATTTACTATGCTATAATAGTAAATTATAAGATCATCAGTATATTTTGTTTGTATTCTTGACTCATAGAGATAATTGTGAATTTAAAAATGACTGTGCAGTTTAATATGTGAGGCAGAAATGGCAGCCAGAATAGATAGGACTCAACAGCTGTTGAATCATATGGGGTTAATACAGAGGTAATGATCATGTTTTAGATAATGAGCTTTTCATGTATCTCTGTCATGTCAGAAATTTGTCAGTGAACAACTCTTACTTGTCATCTTTCCAAGCAAGACCAGGTGACCAAAAGAGCAATACCATGGGGGACATTAATTACGAAGTGCAGATTTATCCTGAAACTGATATTTCCACATCCTGATGGCTTTAGAATGTCAGATCGAAGTTGAACTGTCATTTTTAAGGGTTAAGTAGTAATCAGAAGTTTCTCTAGCCATCAATTTCTTTACAGCATGAAAATGAAATTGTATCCCTGTTGTGATTCAGACTTAAGCACATATTTAAGATCCAGGACTTTGCACACAGTTGGGGCAGCAGCAAGCCTGTTGAGGATGTATATGGACTAAGAAATCAGAGTCTTCAATGTAATTTTTACTATTTCCTCCAACCTGGCTACAAGAGATTAAGGAAAGGCATTTTGTAGTGTCTGGACTGGGGAAAACACATAGGTGGCACAGCCTAGTCTTACCTCACTCAGAAGCCTGCAATTTCTCATCTGAACTTTCCTAGGATTATTTTATATCATGTTATTATTACTATCTTATAGCCCCAAACATAGCATCTTAAAATCAGTGTGCATTGCTATTTTTCACTGTTCTTTGGGCTAAGCAAGCTGCACTTATCGCTCCCATCCTTAGATCTTTTAAGCAGTTACAGACAGATTTCAGTAGCTATTTTTAAGGCTCATGTGAGCCAGAGGTCCAGAATAGCTGTGCCTCCTACCTGTTGACTTTGGGCTTGCTGAAGCAAAGGGCAGCAAGGCTTGTTCTTAGCTTCTTCATGTGGCTGAAGCATGGAACTGAATTCTTGGAAGTAATATTTCATGACAGAGCATTCTGAGAGAGCAGGCAGAGGCTGTACTGTTTCCTTTGCTTTAGCTTCTGAGATCTTTGAAGTCACTTCCATATATAATAGTGGCCACATAAGTCACTCGGATGAGCCAGATTCAAAGGAAGTGAAATAAAAACCATTTTGTGGTGAGGGCATGAGTGTCAAGGTCACATTGCAGAAAAACATGTAATATGGAAAATATAATAGCAGCTTCATCTGGAAAATAAGAGTTTGCCACAAGTAGTTTCTAGACTAAAGAGGCATTGCTCAGGGATTTGGAAATAGTGAATGTTTTAGACTTGTATACTATCTCATTTTTAGTTATTCATTTCTGCCATTATAATACAAAATTAGTATAGACATTATAATACTAAATTGGTATAGACAAATAATATAAGCTTGTATAATTGAAATTTGTTTTTTATGCCAGTACACATGAATCAAAGGAAAAATACTTTTTACTTAAATTGGTATCATGAAATATGCAGAATATTTAAGGGAAACCACTTCATTATTTACTTTTATTTTATTTTTTATGTGTCTTTTTTTGCCTGAATGTATGTGTGTGCATCACATTAATTCCTGTTTTATTCCTGGCTAGAAGAGATATTGGATCTCCTGAAACTGGAGTTACAGGAGGTTATTAGCTGCTCGATGAGTGTTGGGGACAGAATCTGGGTCCTCTGCGAGAATAACAAGTGCTCTTGACTACTGAGCCATCTTTCCAGCCCTGGGAAATCAGTTTTTAAAATAACATGATTGATGTCACATATAGTGCATTCAGTTTCAGTGTATAGTTTGATGAAACATGTATATTCTTGTAGTCAGCATTATTACAATCTAGATTAAATATGCTATTATCACACCAAAGATTTCCCTTATGCTTTACAGTTCCAATAGTTACAATTTTATACAAATAGAACAGTACACTGTATACTGTTTTTGTTCAGCATAATGTTTTCAGCTATGTTGCTGGAGATACTGAGAGTTCTTACTGTTGAATAACAGAAATAAAAGTCCTGGTTCTGCAGTGAGTTTACTCCTGTCTTAAGTTCTTGTGAATAAAGCTAGCATGTAAATGCACAGTGATGATTCCTCCTGTGGACATATTTTCATTTCTTAGCCATGATTTGATTTTATCTGGCTATTTGACTTTTCAGTGCTGTGATTGAATTCAGGGCCTCACATGGGTTGAGCAAAGGCTCTTCCATGAAGCTACATTCCTAGGCTTTCACTTTTCTTCTCAACAATTATATACCTGAAAAGACTGGCTTTGAGAAATTGCCAGGCCATTTTCCAGAATCATTATATATGTTTTGCCACAGTGGAGGCGAGTTGATTTTTGTCCCCATTCTTGTCAATAGTTGCTATTGTCAGCATTTTCAATTCATGCCATTTAGTGAGTGGGTGATGGCATACTGTGATGTCAGTCTGCATTTTTCTCACTCTGAAATATGTTGACCAGATTTTCACACACTCTTGGTCCTTGGTGTGATATTTTGATGAAAAAGCATTTAAATAAAATTGTAAAAATTAAGTCTTTACTGAGTTTTGAGAGTTCCTCATATATTTTGATACAGTGCTTTTGTTAAATATAGATATTGGTAATACTTTCTTATTGTGTTTTCCTAACAGTGTTGAATTTTAAATTTTGACCAAGCCCAGTTATCAATTTCTAATGCACTATGTAAAAAGTTATGCCTGCTTTCAGGTTGAGAAGGTTTTTCCTCTATATTTTTTTCTAAATGTTTTGTTTTTCTGTGTACAGTGAGCCATTGTGAGCACACGTTTACACATAGTGCGTGTTAATAGCAATGTTTATTTTTTTCACCCAGTGATTGAGTTGTCTTCTTTTATTTTATGGGTATAGGCATGTTCATACAATGGTGCATGTGTGGAGGTCAGATGATAACAACATATGTAACCTGGAGATCAGATCAGGTGCTCAGGCCAGTGGAAGCACCTGTGTCAGCTGAGTTGCACGTTCCCCATGCTTCCATGAAGGTGGTATGCTTGTCCCACCTTTGTCAGATGGGCTGCATGTTCCCCATGCTTTCATGAAGGTAGTATGCATATCCCTTCATTTATGCCTTGACTCTGGTCCGGCATAGGAAATTCAGCTATGAAATTACAAAAACAGAGCCTAGTGCTACTTTTGTAATCCATTAACAAAAGAATACACAGAGAAGAGTAGCTTACATAACTTAACCAGCTATATGGTCCTAGAAAAAGTACTATGTAATATAAAAAATGAACAATAAAAGATTCCCTTTCTAAGCCTTCCTGGCCTCCTCTGGGGTTACGGGCTTTCCAGGGACTCTCAAATATCCGTTTTTTTCTTGATCTCAAGAGACGAAGCAAAACTTCCCTCAAAATAGATTCAATGTAACATTTGTCTCCTTTAAAAATGAAAACTTAAATTTCTAAGAACTTTTCCTAATCATTTGCCTTACCTGTAATAATTTTCAAAATCTGCAAGTTTCATGACTTTTTTTATTTGATAGAGATTGAATTGCCTGAAATGGTATATGATACATATCTTATAAATATGAATTTGTGAGTTTGCATATGTAATGCCAAAGTACTTACATCAAACTTCTCATTCTTGTTATGGGAAGCTTGTAGTGGTCCTATAAGAAATTAAACCTAGTTAACTAATGTAGTCTCTTGAAACCTGCAAGGTGACTGTTTCAATATATTGTGGGTTCATTTGGACTGACCTCATTCCTTTTCTGTGTTGGTCCTTGCAAGCTCTATTTTGTTGATATTTTTATTATATAAACATATACTTAAAGAGCACAATACTAAGGAAGCTGTGCTTTTTGTCAGGCAAATAAGATAACCTACGTTTGTGATGTTGTTTTGGGCACCTTATCTGTTAGCTTGGGTTTGTTTGCCCGAAAAATGGGTGTAATAGTTAATCTTGTGGCATTGTTATAATGTGCAAAGTAGACAAATCTCCTGAATGGCTAAAATTTTCCATGCTACAAACACTTTGTAGTTATATAAGCAATACATTTAATTGATATAAAATGGAGTGTAAACAAGGGCAGAAACAGCAACTTAAAACACATACAGAAGGGAAAGAATGAGATTTTAAAAATCATTAGGTTTGGTCCCTGCCATGTGGCAGGGATGAATGTATACTTTTATATCAACTCTCTCTCTTTCTTTCTCTCTCTCTCTGCCTCCCTCCCTCCCCCTCCACTCCCCCCCTCCACTCCCCCCCCACACGCACGCACGCGCGCGCGTTACTGGTCCTTTTGTTTCTCTTCATATCCCATCTCATGGCTTCTGGTACTGTCTATCCTTCTGGGTCTTTGTAATCCTTCACCTTTTCTCCTAAGCTCGTTTTCCTTCATCTGAGCATTTCTTAACCCATGGGCCAACAAGTCCCTTGGGAGTCAAATGACCCTTTTACAAGGGTCACCTAAGACCATCTGCATATCAGATTATGATTCATAACAGTTAAAATTAAAGTTACGAATTAGCAACAAAAATAATGTTCTGGTTGGGGGTCCCCACACCGTGGGGAGCTGTATGAAAGGGTCACTGCACTAGGAAGGCTCAGAGCCAGAGCTTTACACACATGGGCATCCTTACACGGGCATGTTGTACATGATGAGTTTTCTTCTTACTTGTTGATATACAGCTGACATGATCATTCTCATCCAAAGTAAGAAACGTGACATTCCTGTCATTTTAGAAAGTTCCCTTGTGCCCTTCTAAACAGTTTCTCTACTTACAGGCATTTTTTTTCTTTTTGTGATTTAAAATTGGCATTGCTTTGGAATTATACAATTCATATTATGTTGTGTGAGTTAGTTTATTGACCATGTTTTTCAATGCCCAGCACCTGTTCAAAACCATTTCAGTAACTTTTCATTGCTTTTGAACTAAATATAAACTCTTGGACTGGGTGTTCTAAGCCAGCCACCATATGGTCCCGCCTTTCATATCTTGTCTTAACGCCTACCACTACTGTGTATATATGCTGCAGGCAAACAGCTTGTTTGCTTTTATTTCCAAAATGCATCTTCTCATACAGGGTCTTCTGCCTGGACCTTCTTCTTCTAGCTGTTCATAGCTGTAGTAATCTTTCATTCTCTGATGTTCCTTCTGAATGCCAACCCTCCCTTTCTCCGTTATCCCATCAGCAGAGTCTTACCACACAGAACACATGTTCTCAACTTCGTTTTCAGTATCATCTCTCTCTCTACACCTTTCCCCTGAGTCCCTTCCTGCCAAAAATACCTGACATCTTTTCATCACCCTGCTGTATTTTATACTGGAGCAGCATGGGTACTGTTTTACATGCTGTCAACTTTCTGGACTAGAATCTTATTTTACTTACTAACTAAATGACCTTAGACAGATTATTTAGCTTCTCGGTGTCTTCCTCTGTATAGTGAGGACACAAGGAATTGTGTGTGCTGGCACCATCTGAGTTCTAAGTACCTTAAACTGGCTGTTTCTAATGGAGGCTTGGTAAACATCTCTTGCTCTTATAAGATGCTGCTCTACCGGTCACGTGTGTTAGTACCTTATACCCTCAGTTACACTGTGTTTTCCCTAAGCCTGGACTTTATTTTGGTGTTTGTTAAGCTGACTATTAAGAATAATTTGTTCACTTAATAGCAGTATATGTGCTGAGGGTTGCTAAGAGTTATTTTTACAGAGAGAACCTTAGTGGTTTCAGGTTTTATCCTGATGTCAGCTACCAATTATATCTAATCTCATTCCAGAGAGTTTTACTTACTGAATTAAATGTGGTAATGTCAGTATTCTCTTTATTGTAGGAACATGTCTGAAGGCTAAATAGAATTCACACATATATGTATAAAATGGTATTATTTTAAATTATTTTTAAACTTGATTTGATTTGTAAATCTTTCTAAATACAAATAGCCAACAGCTGGTATATGGTTGGGTTTTTTTTTTTTTGTTGTTGTTGTTGTTGTTTATGTGTTTACTTCTGTTTGTCTTAAAGTCATACATTTTTGTAATTCTTTATTTAAACGTTCTATGATACTTTGATAGGTACTACACCAGACTTCGTAAATATTTAATTGCAATTTAGATGTATTCATTGCCACTTTTACCTTCTGACAAAATTGATGCACATTTTCATTTAAAATTTTGTTTATTATTATTACTGTGTGTGCTTGTGGTGTGTGTGTGTGTGCGTGCACACTCATACATGCAGAAGTCAAGACATTTGGCAGCTGGCTCTCTGCTTCAACTAAGGGTTCCATGGAAAGTGCCTTTTCACTGACTGAGATGTCTCACTAACCCAAACATGTTGATTTTTAATGAGGGTGGACAGAGTCTATCACTATTTAGGGAGAAAAATAAAATAACTGTGGGTTTGCTCCTTGCTTTGTTTCTTTTAGAATTCATAGTGGGGTACAGAAGAAATGGCTTTGTCTGTCTGCAGGACGGAGACAGCCAGGCTGTTGTTGTCTGTCCCTTTTAGTTCTAGGCCATGTTGGGAATCTCTCTAGTTGTGGCAGTCTTGTCTCTCTCAAGCTCTTGCCAAGCAAAGGCCATCTTGAATTCAATGGGAGATCTGGGTTTTTTGTTTGTTTGTTTATTTGTTTCTTTTTTTCTCTTTTTAGCTATCAATAAACTACTGGGGCCCTGAGAGCTTAGTTCTTCATCTTCTGGGAAATGATCAGCTGCTCACCTGACTGTAGTCCATTTGTTTTTAATCCTAAATAGCCTGTTTCCAGCTTCTCTTGTTGAGGAAGTTGAAACCTGCAAATGCCATCTGTGTGTGGTGTCAGCCTGGAACAATAATTCAGGGACAGGGAGCAGGTCTTGCCTTTGTTTCCTGATATTGTGCATTGATTTCTTTGTAAACTATTTCAAATGAATGAAAGCAACATTGTCTATTTTTAGTTTTTGGTGGGTGGTTGTGGACTTTAAAAAGCAACTCATCTACAAGTTCAGATTATCATAGGCACATCTAATTTGCTTAAAGTAAAACCTGATCATAGACATTTTTAACTGAGATGGTTTTATAGCCATAGCAACTTAATTAGGTTTTGTTTTTGTTGTTTTGCTTTTTATTTTCATTCTTAATAATGGGAATGTTCATTTTTTAGGCACTGTCGCCAGTCTGAAGACTTTCTTTTTCCATGAATGTCCTCAGGATTTTCTTCCATGAATACCTTCAGGATTTTCTGTGGAATTAATATCTATCTCTTTCTCTCTCTGTCCGGACATTAAATGTCTCTAAAATGAGTATTATTTTTGTTTGGTTCCCTTTTTATTTCACTATTTTCTATTTTCCATTCTCTCCTCTTCCACTCCATTCTTTTCAATGAGTAAATTCTTTGTAAAGTAGCTTGTCCTAAAACTATTAGTTCAGAGTCTAATGTGAATTAACAAATATCTACTGATAATTAATGAAAAAAGCTAAACTATTGGGAATTCTTGAAATTAATATAAACTTCACACTTATTTTATAACCCATTCTGGGAAGTTGTGAAGATAGTAGCATTATGAGCTTGAGATACTGGTTTTTCTTTTCCTGAGGTGGTTTACATTTGTGGCGGTCCCAGACTCCTAAGTAAACTAGTCGTTACTTGCTGTTTAAAAATGTCTTCCTGGGAATGTTTATTATGCCTGGAGCTCAATGCACGTGTTAACACTAGACTTTCTTGTGCTTGATTAGAACTCCTTGCTCCTGGAACTGTGACATTTCTAGACTGCCTTTCATTCATCTAAGCTCTCTTCCTACAGTTGAGCTGTTGTGGGGGTGGTCATATCACTGGTACAGACGGTTGGAAATGAGCCCACACAACATAGGATATTTTATCATTTGTATTGTGGGAGGTGGGAAAAAAATCAGGTCTGGGAAGATGGATAACACAGCATGCTCGTGACTCAGTGCAGTTGGTTTCTCTGCACAGGAAATTCCTGCATGGTGTGCTCGTTAGTGAGGGGATTTCTGTTTGTTTTTGAGATTTGATAGTAGAAATAGTGCCTCTTAGGAGAGTGAGTATCTGTCTAGCTACTGTTTTGTACAAATGAGCCATAATTATTTGAATGCCTTCTCCAAGAACCCTAGAGAATAAGAAGCAGGTAGAACGGCCCAAACATTTATATTTTTGGGACATCCTCTATAATATCCACACACCATTCGGTTTGGCTGCCCATTTAGTGCATTTAAGAAGGTGTTGTGCAATAAAAACATGCCTTGCATTGGGTGGAAAAGTCCCAGTTTCTTGAGTCTCCACTGATCTAAACTCAGATTCTTTCCTAGAGCTATGAGTTGGTATCGTGTGAGTCAAACTTTCTCTTTCTTTTATGGCATCATCCTAATGTCCTGTTTCAAACTCTTAACAAAAACTTACAGATCATTTTATAATGGCTCTTTCTTCTAAGCTAATTTAAAGCTGTTGATTGAGACCTGCATTCTAGCTGTAGGAAAATTAGTAATGGGAGGAGTGAACATGCTGCCTTGGCTGACTGGAATGGGAGACACATAGACGGGGCAGTTGTGTGTTTTGTGAGGCAGCTTCCCCAACAATTAGTATTTTATGCTGGTAATCAGGAGAACATGGCACTTGCAGCATGGCATTTTTATGTAGTGCACAGTTCTACCACAAAAGCTTTCCGTGGAGAACTGATTTCAAGATGAAGAGGAAACAAATTCATGTAACGCTGAGAGAGCTCTCAAAATGTCAAGGTTAGAATGCCAAAAAAAGGAGAAGAAGGAGAAGAAGAAGGAGGAGGAGGAAGAGGAGGAGGAGGAGGAGGAGGAAGGAAGAGGAGAAGGAGGAGAAGGAGGAGAAGGAGGAGGAGGAGGAGGAGGAGGAGGAGGAGGAGGAGGAGGAGGAGGAGGAGGAGGAGGAGGAGGAGGAGAGGAGAAGGAGAAGGAGAAGGAGAAGGAGAAGGAGAAGGAGAAGGAGAAGGAGAAGGAGAAGGAGAAGGAGAAGGAGAAGGAGAAGGAGAAGGAGAAGGAGAAGGAGAAGGAGAAGGAGAAGGAGAAGGAGAAGGAGAAGGAGAAGGAGAAGAAGAAGGAGAAGTAGAAGCAGAAGAAGAAGAAGAAGAAGAAGAAGAAGAAGAAGAAGAAGAAGAAGAAGAAGTAGAAGAAGAAAGAAGAAGAAGAAGAAGAAGAAACCGCCGCCAATAGGAAAGCCTGGAGTGAGATACTAGTCCTCCAGGATAACCCCAGCAGCCTGAGTTAGGAGTAGACATTGTCTTTTAGCATCAAGAAATGAGTGCTATTTCTTTTTCAAATTCTTCTACTACTAGGAAATATGATTTTATTCATTCTCATAAAACTATTAAGATTATCCTCCAAAATAGTCAGCATTGCACTAAAAGATTTTTTCCATAATTTCCAAGAGCTCCTTACCCCTAAGCATTTGCTTCTAGGAAGGAGGGCGCTCAGGTGCTTCTTAGCTATGGCAAATAGCATCATCTTATACATCCTGATATTACTTATGGATATGGTTGAATCTACTCTCTGGTACGGTCTGGCTCATCTTGTTCCGTCATGAGCTGGCCGATGGGTGGTTTGGTACATAATGTACTGCAATAGGTTTCCAGTTGGATAGAGTCATTGTCCTTAGAATGTAATGATGCTGATGGTGGTTCTCTTGATTAAAGGGACAGGGGGAAACAGTCAGGACATGGAAGAACATAGTATTTTTTAACAGGTCTATTTTTATATATAGTATTTAAAATATATATCTTGTAAAGGCTGAAAACAAATCTCTTTTCCTCTTTCTGTACCAGAGTAGTTAGTTCCCAAGTCTTTACTGTTCCTAAGTAAAGACTGTGATCCTGGGAGTCTGACTACACTCAGACTACGCCATGTGTCCCTCCTCTTATGTGGTTATAAAACATACTGTCTCAGCTGGTCAACCATCTTATATATTTGGACAGTGTTCTCGGGAGAAAATTCTGTCATAGGAGCTAGAAGAACACAGGATTTGCCAGTAATAAGCTCTGCATATTAAAAGCAGTTCAGTATAAGAATCCCAGGCACCAGCAATGAAGTGTGTGTCTGTGTACCAAC
Organism: Arvicanthis niloticus; assembly: GCF_011762505.2. NCBI lineage: Eukaryota > Metazoa > Chordata > Mammalia > Rodentia > Muridae > Arvicanthis > Arvicanthis niloticus. Next base: position 44,070,801 of record NC_047672.1, on the reverse strand, counting down.
TTCCTCGTTGGGCAGTGCACGCTGCTTTGTCATAACTCTACATGCAATGCTCCTTGGTGAACTTTATTTTACATACTGGGGTCCTGATCTGCCATTCTAGGTTCTATTTTTTGAGTCAGGGTCACAGTAAGTAGCCCAGACTGCTCTTGGATTTGTGATTCTCACATCTTAGCCCCTAGGGCTGAGATTCTAAGAGAGCATCAGTCACCACATCCACTACAATGTTTTCTCAACTAGCAACATGGGTGTACACATTTGATGAGTGGAGAGCTGATTCCTACTAGTTTCTACTAGGGGAAAAGAAACCATTGCTCACAGAACAGATGCTGATATATTTAGAATTTTCTATTTTTGTTTCAGAGAGTCTATGTAATGTTCTTTGCCAAAAAAGTATATAGTTAACTCTGAATTGATCTAATGTTGAAGAATATTCTCTAATTTTATTGGTCAAATTTATTCCATAAAACTACACCTTTCTACACATACCATCAAACCTTTTACCTTTTATTGTGGGGGGAAAATAACCTTGACTAAAAACCTTACTATACACTCTTCTCCCCTTTTCACTGTGTTGATTATTAAGGACTTCTGGGGAATGGTCCTCAGGAGCCAGATCTGCCTTATGATGTGGAGATTCTGACCAGGAAAGCCTGGCTGATGTCTGTCAGAGTTAGTTTCTATTTAAAGGTTAGAGTCACCCTGTAGTGTTGGCTTGAGTCTCTAGTGAACATTTATTGCTTTTTTCCCCTCCCAGACAGAGTTTCTCTTATAGCCTTAGCTGTTCTGGAATTTGTTCTATAGACCAGGCTGGCCTCAAACTTAATGATTTACCTACCTCTGCCTCTTGAGTTTAAAGGCTTGTGCTGTTGGGGGCTGACTTTTAGCAGAAAACGGCTGTCAGCTTTGTAGCCATCTTGAGCCATATACCCTGGCATGGGATTTAAATTACAATAGCCTACAACAGCTGAGAACACTTCGATAATCTTGGTTTAGATACCTTGAGATTAAAGGTGTGTGAGATTAAAGGTGTGTGACTTAATAGTATACTTAGAAGTATAGAGATCAGAGTTAGAGACAAGACCTAAGGGCATGATTAAAGGTGTAACTTAGAGGCGTGGCTTAGAAGTGAGACATATAAAAGGCAGAGACAGAACAGATCAGAATTGAGACAATAGAAGACATTAGTCAGATTATAGAAGACAGAACCAGAGATCAGAGAATATAGACAGAGATCAGAGAATACAGGGGATCATCAGAGACGAATCTCAGACATTAGGTAGAATCTGCCCGTCACCCTCGCTCTTGCTGAAACCCGACCTGCAGACCGGGGCCGGGATACAGTGGCCGCCCAAACATGGGTCGGCCCGGGCCTCAACATTTTGCCTGGGCTGCAACATTTATTTTGGCCGCCCCAACTTGGGGCTAGTGCGGTCCCCAACATTATTGTGCCACCACTGCCCTGCAACAAACTTATGTTTTCTTTTCTCCTCTTTTTTGAGATGAATATAATTCACCCAGGATTTCTACCTTGCCTTTTTTCTCTCCAAACACTTCCATTTGCTCCTCATCACTGGCCTTCAAATTCATTAATTATTTACAGAAACTACTTACTTTTGTAGCAAGTAGACTTGTTACACATTATAAATTCTGTTCTTACCAAGCTTAACAGCTTTTATCTTCCAGTGAAGACAGGGATGTTTGTATGTCATAGAATCATGAATGAGAATGGCCCCAATAGGTTCATATATTTGAATGTTTGGTCCCCAGTTAGTGGAACTTTTTTTGGGGGGGGGGGAGTAGCCTTTGGGGATTTGGGGATGTGGCCTTCCTGGAGGAGAAGGTGTAACACTAGGGGTGGGATTTGAGGTTTCAAATGAGTAGGGCTATTCCCAATGTGCTTCTTTGCCTGCAACTTGTAGAATAGGATGTAAGATCTTAGCCACTACTCCAGTGCCATGCCTGCCTGCTTGCTGCCATGGAACTGGCTGGAACCATGAGCCCTAATAAATGTTTTCTAAGTTTCTATGGCCATGATGTCTTCCTGGTTTTAGAAGATTCACTAATACAGTCATTAAATTACTCAGACAGTGAAATGGATTTTAAAAGAGAATATTAGTGAGGAATGAATGAACACACAGAGCAACACGGTGGTACCAATACTTTTAAAGAATATTTGTGAGAACAAAGGGCTGAAAACTAGTTGCTATGGGAACAATTATTTTGTTGTGACATTCCCTTCAATTCTGTGTGTTCCCTATATGTCATTTCTTATTGTAGTATTACTTTTGACCTTTGACCTGCATCTTCTATACCCACTTGAGAGTCACTCTTCCTTTCACACACAAATGTTCCTCTCTGCATACTTTTTATTTCATGCAAAATATAGCTGAATTGGCTATTTTAATAAATCATATTTTGCCCTGAAAATAAGAAAGTCATTTTTCCATAAACTGATTGTCCATACCTTTGATAAACAGCAGATGGCCTTGTTCCTGTCAACTTTTTGCTGTGGTGAATGAACACTATGGCTCAGGTCAATTAGAAGCAATCTGTCTCTTTGCCTTACAGTTCTGGAGATGGGAAAGTCCAAGACTAAGAGATGTCTTGTCGAGAGTCTTAAATCTGTGACATCCCATCACAGAACATGGTGGCAGAGACTGAGAGAAGTTGTGGGTTCATCTTGTGTTTTTAAATTAGGAGTTTGAAGGACAGTTAGCCAATGTGATAAGGGGAGGATTCATTCATTCGTGGGGCCAGAACTCCTAACACTCAGTCACCTTTAACAGTCTTTCCACTCAAGTCTGTCAGAATGCCTGTGAGATTGCATTATACAGTTTAGAGGAGATACAGCACTGCACATGTCTATGTCTCCATCCCTGGAGTCTGTAGATATGTTACACTGAATGGCAGATAATTAGATGGCCATAAGGAATCCGTGTACTGACTTTAAATTAAGATGTCTTCTTAGGTCATCCAGGTGTGATCAGTGTAATTCTGAAGTTTCTTAAATGTGCACTGGGAAGGTGGAGGTCAAAGTAATCAGATTGAGAACCTTCTTTTGTTGCCTTTGGAACTGGAAAAAGAATCCTTAGCCAAGAGATATTGATGGGTTCATAGAACTTTTCAGAAATACTATTCTGTAAAGTTCCTGTACATAGTTTCTTTCTCCTTTGGCTTACTCAAGTAAGAGGTCTCAGCTCTGGGGCTGGAGAGATGGCCAGTGACTAAGAGAGCTTGTCACTCTTCCAGAAGATCTGAGTTCTGTTTCCAGTACTCATGTTGGGTGGATCAAAACCACCTGTAACTCCAGCTCCAGGGGATCTATGTCTTCTGCCCCTGCACATGTATGCCAGACACAAAGATCTCGATATGAATAAAAATAAAAAAATCCTTAAAATCTTTTCAGTTTGTATTTTTAATTTCATTTGGTTTTCTTTTTTTTTAAACAGTGTGCTTTAAAAAAGATGTAGATATTGTCAATTTCTTGTAAAAATAGCTTCATAGGAGCCTTTAAGTGAATTTAGTGTGATCTATTTAAAGAAAACTTTGACTGTGCTTGTACACATTTCTGTGATTGAACAAAATATTTGTATGAATGGAGCCATCATTTGTGAGTTTAGAATTTTGCTAAATATTGCTAAATTACTTTCAAGTCATCCAGTTTATATTGTTTGTAGTCCAAATCTGGGATAGATTGTATCTTTAGTTTTAATTACAATGGAAAGTGTAAGATACTAAGAGATAAAGATCTATCTTTATTACTTTTTAAATATAATACCAAATACTGTGGCATTGCAAGGAAAGATTCTCATTTGTCCACTGCTCTGGGCTTTGGGAACTCCATGGTTGTCATGGCAAGGATGAAAGTGGATGAGAGCACTCTGCCATACCTTGCTGACTAGTTTCTGTGGGATAACTGCATAGTCATGATAAAGGGAGCGAAACCTCTTAATATCCAACCTTGTCTTTTACCCTATTTGTGGTACAGATACACATAGAAACACAGTACTGACCTACTGTGCAGGGTTTCTGTATGAGTTTTATTCCTTTGGCAGCACACAACTTGTCTTTAGAAGTGGGCATAGATGTATACATGTCTTGATTTTGTAAGAACAAATAAAATGAAACTCTGAATCAGAATAGTTATGTTGCATTTATAGAGTCCTTTGAGCCCCTGTAGAACCCAGAGAACATGGAGTCTCTAACAAAACTATCAGCAGAGATGCACAGCAGTGCCTGCTGTACCCCACTTTTACCAATTCTCTGTATTAACAGGCTTTCAAAAGTGTCAGTTCTCGTCTCCTACCCGTGAGGTGTTGGGAAGATCCCACAGCTTTCCCACCCACAGTGAAGACATGAGTGTACAGCAGGCATGATCCAATTAAACTGTCAGAAAACTGTCTCCTTTCAACTTCTTTTTCTAATTAGAAATCAAGCTGAACATTCATTTAACATTAAAACCTTCTTGTTAGTTTGTATCATGTATAATAACTACTTTCATTATGACATTTTACCCTTGATCCCTAGCTTGTCCTCCTTCCCAGCTAGTCACCGTTCTGATGGCATGCACCTGTGCGCATGACCTAGTGCACTTCATTAGACTTGCTTGCCTCGGCTTCTGTGGGCGAAGGGTGATTTATTACAGGAGCATGAGCATCTAACTAGTGATTATAGACATGAAAACAGAAGCTCCTCCTGCCCAAGCAACCATTAATGCCTGGAGATCTTTAGGAGACTCATTTACCAGTGTTTAAATTGATACTTAATTTTTAAGTTGTTTTATTAATGTATATAATAGCTTATGTTATACTAAGAGGACTACTTTTTCTGACATGTATTTTTGAAAATAAATTTTTAGAGTTTGTGTTTTGTCTCTGGCATTGTTTTTCAGCTGTAGACATATTTAATATTTAACAGCTTTATAGCTGTTACTTGTGGCTTTTGTTTTGCATCTTACCACCAAAGGCCAGGCTTTCTCTAAAATTAAAGGCCCCATAAACCCTCCCATCTAAACTCTTACTGTGTGCATTTTTCTCACTTTTACTTTTGAGTCTTTGATCTAGAATATTTTTTCTCTTTTTCTGAAAAACCTATAGCTTTTCTGTTAAATATATAACATCCTTTAGTATTTCTAATCTGTATGTTCTTTCATTAGGCTGTTATTTAAATTTTATTTTAGAATCCCAGCACAACTATTTACAAGTGGGTTAAATAATGTTTTGAGCAATCATTTCAATACACACAGAAAAATCCTGTTGTTGTTTCAGAATTACTGCATTAGGGCTAAAGGTATATATCAAGGTAGAGAGCTTAGGTAACATGTCAGAGCATCTGGTTCCATTCACAATACTGCCGAGAAATAAAAAGCATTGGTGTAGTAATTCATAAAGAATTAAACAGACATTCAAGAATGAGCTTTTGTTGAGTCATCAAACCCTGGCTGTAATAACTCTGGAGCACCCTGCTGATTGCTAGCTCTCTGCTTTCTCAGGGCTGGCTAGAGCAATTCGGGGTGTGTGTGTTCATTCGTTCAGTATGGTGTTTTTGGTTTTAACTTTTTTCTTTTTGGTTTTGTTAAGACAAGGTTTCTCTTGTATCCCTGGCTGTTCTGGAACTCACTCTGTAGACCAGGCTACCCTCGAACTCAGAGAGTTTGCCTCCCAAGTGCTGGGATTAAAGGCATGTGTCACCACCACCCAGCTTGGTTTTAACTTTTAACTTAAATTTTTCAGTGTAAGAATAAAGGCACAATATTTGTGCTGTATGGTCTTAGTGTTGTTTGAAACTGGTGTTGATAATAAATGACGACCAATGAAGTAATCATTAGTATGCATTGCTGGGACATCTGTGACAACTCTGTTTTTCCATTGTATCCTAATAAAATTCTGTTCTATTTGGAAAAAGTCATGTTTAAGACAAATTAATTGTCAGGTCAAAAAATTTTTCTTGATTAAATGTTCTTTTTCTCCATTATAATGACCTCATATTCCAAAGTTTATAAGACTCCTCAGAGGAAGGTAGGGTGTTTCCTGTGCTGTTGAGTTGCTGTTAACCGATTATGGCTTGTAAAAATGTCATCATTGCCTATGCGATTGTTGCCTCAGTCCAAGGTACTGCCTTCCTGAGTCATGCAGAGGTGTCTGAATGGTGTCACTGTACTCTTCCGTGCCTACCCACAGAACATCCATTAGCCAGACGAAGGCTGTTCCAGCTCTAGGCAGAACCCTGAGTTAAAGCACTCAAAGGACCTGATCCCATTACCTGTCCCATGCTAACTTCCACCCAAGTTCCTCTTGCCAGCCTCCTCCACTACGAAGGGCTTCTCATTTGTCCCTTGCATACTACGTATTCTGTTGCTTTAGGGTCATGGCCCCTCTACCTCAAGTATTCTTTCTTCATTTATGAAGACTCAAAACCTTCCTGGTGAGGCCTACCCTGACCACGTAGCTGCTGATACCCTTAACTTATCCTGTCTAATCTCCCTCCATCACATGCATCAGCCGTTGTTTATTAACCTATGTTAATTATCGTCTCTACTTTTGTGCCCTAACTCAAGCTAAAAAATTCTCAACAGCTGGGACTTTTGTTTGGCTGCCTGGCTCTTGTGATCCTAGGACTTATGTCAAGGCCTGTCATATTGTTTCTGGCCAACAAAGTCCACGGAGTGAGTAAGTTGCTCACAGACATGAGTCAATCTCTGTGTTCAGAGTGAGAAATATAGGAATCATCCATCACTTTTCAACTCTTTTTGATTCCACCTTTTAAGGATTTCTGTTATTAGTTAAAAATAAAATGAAGACCAAAAGAGTTCCAGTGTCCAATGGTAAAAGGAGTCAGTGTGTGTGTGTGTGTGTGTGTGTGTGTGTGTGTGTGTGTGTGTGTTGTAGTTGGTTGGTATCAGAGGCTCATAAAGACAGATAGTATGTACTCTTACAAACCTCTATGAGGTGTGGGGTCTGTATTGTGGAGATAAGGAAACAGGGTGATTATGCTCCTTGCTGAAAGCCCACCTTGCTGTAAGTAGCACAGGGAGAGCCACACCCATGTTTGCAGTTTTCTCTGCAGCTCTGCTAACTGCTTTCCTATTTGCTCTTACCACCCTACCCGTTGCCAGTGCCTCAGTTCTCCATCCTGGAATAGAAGCCTCTTCCTAGTATGCATTTAGCCTGCTTTGGGAGCTATCACTCTTTTCTTCCTCCTCAAGGGCTCCACAGCTTCGATTTCTCTTGAACAGTGTGTTTCATTTTGCCCAGCCCATGGGCTTGCAGTCTCACATGTTTGCCAAGTGCTTTTCCTCAGCTAAAGAGTCCATGACTCCCCTTTCTCCCTAGGGAATTGATGTTTGTCCTTTGAATCCCAGGGCCCAGGTTAAGTTGGGGAAGGCTTTCTAAGCTTCTGTTGGGAAGGTCGTTGGATTCTGGCAATTGCAAGTGTTATTTATCATCCCGTGTGTATGTTATAGTGACTTCTCCGGGAATGGGACTTTGTTTCATTCTTCTTTGCTTTTCTAATGCTTTAGATGAGGTGGTCTCATACATATGCACACGCAGATGCATACACAGGCGCGCAGCGCGCACACACACACACACACACACACACACTGCACATGCACGCAAAAAGTGGCTTTAATTTTGTGATATGATGACTTCATTAACACTCAGATTTTGTACTTTGAAAATGGAAAGAATGAGGAGTAATACAAAGAAAGGCAAGATGACACCTCAGAAATTCTCCAGATGAAGAACTCATTAGTATTACTATAGAAGAGTTACTAAGGACATGAACTTACTACAGTGAACTTACTTGCCTTGTCACTTGGTACTTAACTTTGCCCGGCATCCTACTCTCTGAGACTCATTTTTAAGTCCTGGTAACTGCCTAACCATTGTGAAAAGGACTTAATGACAATGAATAGAAATGACCCACAACATAGTAAACACCAAGCAAATATATGTCATTACTACAAGACTTTATAGTGGAGTTAGTGTGAATGTTTCTGTTCAGATAGAAGGTTATCCTGAGACTCAGAAGCCCAGGAGCCACACGGCTCTGAGGGAAGAAAGTATCCCAATGGAAGAGCATCCTGGGACGTGGGGGTTAGGAACCACACAGTTCTGAGAGAAAGCTTCCTCCACAGAGGCATTGCAGCTCTCTGGGGAGGGGATCCCCTGCTGAGCTGAGGCACTCAGGAGCCTCAGCCCTCTTCACCTCTCTTCTTTTCATTGCTTCCTGGCTTCTTCCAATGAGAGCAGTTATACCTAGGAAGGAACTCTCATTAAAAAATAGATTCATTTGTTGGTCCTGGGTGTGGAGGGAGGAATCCAGGGATGGGTGCCCTTTGCTCCAGGGAGAGGATAAGAGGAAATTGGACAAAGGGAAGGGTTTATATAGGATTTCTTGAGGACAACTTTTTAGGAAATTTCCAGATTAAGGATTGGTTGGATTACTTCAAGTCCTGAGCTTGGGGAGCTCAGGGATTAGTGGGGTTTTCTGTTTGGGGGGGGGGATTGGTGGCCTTTTCACCCCCTTTCCTGCATAGAACCAATGGGTTAGGATGGGAAGCCATTCCCAGCTGCAGGTGTCTTTGGCTGAGGCAACATCTCTGTGTCTGTGCTCAGGGAGGCTGGAAAGGAGGAGCCCACACTGTGGACAGCTCCTGCAGGTCAGCTCCTGTGGTGGTATTTTACAATGGCTGTAGGCCAAGGCAGGAAACCTGCTCCTGTGACTGCTGCAGGCAGAGATGTGTGGTGCCACCAATTTGACAGGAACCACCATTTTGACAACTCCTGTCAGGGCATCTTATGAGGCAGTAGGTTGGGATGGGAAGGAGGGGCCAGCCACCACTTTGAAGGCTTTGCAGAGTGCAGCTTAGGAACTAAAGTTAGTACTTTGTATTATATGGTCTTGTCTCTAAATTGTATCAACTAGATTGAACAGAAATTCCAAGGCATTCTCAGCCATTTTTTGTGTTACTCTATGGCATCATCCTTTAGAATAACTTCTTCCATTCATCCCTGCCCTCACCGATACACACACAAGGAGAAGCCATTTAGAGTCAATTTTCTTGTTCTTTTTTGAGATACAAGATCTGATCATGTATTTTTTTACTTGTAAAGATTAATTTTGACTGGGTATAGAAGTACAAAGTCTGAGCAAGGACAGCTTGTTTCTTGGCAGTCCGTTCCTGGAGTTTTCCATTGTCTTCCTTCACACTCTTGACCAAAAGTTTCTAATATCCTGCATCCTGCTTGTTATGCTTCTTAGCTCACCTTTCTTCAGAGTAATATGTTATTGCGGGGCATGTGGAGTGGCAGGACCTGCTGTCTTGGGTGCTTTTGTAGAGGGTTTCTTCTTTCTTTAAGGGGCTTCTGACAACATATTGGTGGATATCATCTTTAGAGAGACAGAAGAAATAAAAAGCTAGGGCTGAAACTTTTAAACATTCTAAATAAAGAGGAGTTAGAAATGATTACTGTTAGGATAGGGAACAGTTGGAACCTGAGAGAGTGTGTGCATGCGTTTATGTTTTTGCATGTGTACATATGTCCTTATTGTGCCTCTCTGGCAGTGATCCCAAGTACATCTTTGGGTTCTGAACTGAGCTTAACATTTAAATAGAGGAATCTGGGGAAGGGAGAGGCATGCATAAGTAAGTAGTTCAGGTCAAAGTGTGGTAGTGCCCAGTATTATCTCAGTTCTGGTTTTGTACTGTGGCCCCTAGGTACTTAAATGCTGGTTCTGTGTAGTGGTCCCTGGGCATTTATGATGTCATCACTAAAGGGGAATTAGGGAGATTAATCTGGTTCCTATGAGATGATCACTTCTAATCTAAGTTATAGCTTCATCTGAGGAGTAATCTGCCATGGGAAGTTTAATTTTCTAGTTGTAGTACAAACCATAAAAGAGAGTACTTGGTGACTACTTTGCATTAATTAAACTTCAATGCTTTTAACTTTGTAGATTTTTGCATAATATTTAGATAAAATCCAGGCACACAGCTCTATACATTTGTAGGTATAAATATAGGTTACTGAGTATATTAGAATCTTCTTAAAATAGTTGTTTATAAGGTAATCATTAAAAGACTTTACCATAAACATATACTTAAATGAACTGTGACTTTGTTAAGTCCCAGTTTCCTAAGTAGTTAAAGCCTGTAAAAAAAAAAAAACAAAAAAACAAAAAAAACCCCAGCAATTATCTTAGCAAAGCATAAATATTCTGATTGCGAGTGCATCACAGCAGTAATTAGAACAGAACAGTGTTTTTGAAGAATATTCATAGTGAATAGGTTTTTTTTCATATACTACATACTGATTATGCTTCCCCCTTCCTCCACTCTTCCCGGTTTCTTCCCCTGTCTGTTTCATCTAGAGCCACTCCATTGTCTCTCATTGGAAATTAAACAAGCTTCTAAGGGATAATAATAAAATAAAATTTAATGAGATAAAACAAAAACTAATTGCTTTGCAATTCAACAGGATCAACAAGGAAAAGAGCCCAAGAGAAGGCACATGAATCAAAGACCCACTGACTTTTACACTCAGGAATCCCATAAAAACATTAAACTAGAATCCATAACATATAGGCAAAAGACCTAGTGTAGACCCTGCAGGCTCTGTGCATGCTGGCTTAGTCTCTGTGGGTTCATATGAGGTTTGATCATTTAGAGGGCTTTGATTTCTTGGTGTCCTCCATCCCCTCTGCTCTTACATAGATTAGAGTAATATTTTAAAGAGCTTTCTTGTTGCATTAGGCAGTGACTTATATTCTAGTTTTGCATCAGTAGACTAAATTTTGAACTTAGATAATCTATTAGTTTTCTATTTGTAACTTTTTACAAAACTTCAGGTCTAGACACAATTGTTTCTTAAAAGATTAGTTTAAAATTAGTTTGAGTTGAAACATGATCAATTCCTTCTATGTTTTCTGTGTGTAGAATTGTATACACTAATTAAAAATTTCACTCTAGCTAATCTCATTCTCAGCAAACATGCAGGAAGAAAGCTGCGTTCTTTCCTGTGTGTTGGAAATTTATGAGAACACATCCGTCAGTAGTTCTGAATACATTGCTACATGAATTTAGTACCTGACAAGCTGTTCCATGTCAGAAGACTTAATAGGTGGGCAATAATGAAAGGATTAGGATTATATCCATGGAATGTGAATTCTGTGTATGTCAATTTACCATTGGGATGCAGATTTGAAACTTTTGCTTGTGATTACAAGTCTTGGTGCTGAATGTTTACACTCTACGAAAGGCATGCCAAGGAAAAAAATGCAGAGGCAGCATCAATTTAACAGAAACATTTCAAGGTTGTAGATTGATTTTCTCTATTTCACAGTCATTAGCATAATTATAGAAACATCACAAATTCTAGGTGAAACAAGATGTGATTCAGTTGAGGAAGATATTGTGTTTAGCTGTTAGAGGTCAACAGTGGAAAGGATGGGAGTTGTTTCTGCCTTCCTGAATCTTGACTTTAGCCCTCAAGTCATCAGAAAGACTTTCTCTGACCCTTTCAAGGAGGTCAAAGATCTATTACCTCCACCTCAGCACCTTATTTGGTAAGATTATGTGCTGAATAGCTGCTGCTTGTCTGTTTATCAGTTAAACCATATGCATGTAATGGCCTGTTTTCTCAGCACCAGTTATTCAAAAGGCTTTCCTTGTTTCAATCTGTATCTTGTCTTCATTAAGTCAATTTGTTCTAAATATATGTGTTTATTTCTTTACTGTCTGTTCTGTCTTCATTGATCTATGTTCTTTTAAATACCAGTGCTATATTGTTTTGGTCATTGTTGCTCATGGTATGTTTTGAAATTGAATATCGTGATTCCTTTTGCATAAGTTTGCTTCAACTATTCAAGTTATTTTGTAGTTCCATTTGAATTTTGAAATTGTTTTTGTATTTTTATGAAGAGTATGGTATTTTGATAAGGATTGCATTAAATTTTAAGTTATTGGGGGGGGTTTGGATATTAACAATGCAAAATCTTGCAGTTCTTGCTTATGTTTTTTTTTTACTGTGTGTGTGTGTGTCTGTCTGTCTGTCCCCTCTTCAGTTTCTCTCCCCAGTGTTTTATAGATTTCCATATAAAATTTTTTTTGTTTATTTAAGCTTATTTCTAAATATTATATACTTTGTAGATACTGTAGAGTTAGTTGTCTTCTTGATTTCTTGTGAGCTAGTTCAATGTATAGAAAACTCATTTTTGTGTGTTGATATTATTTTACATTATTGATCTATTTTACTTTATTGAATTTGACTATCAGTTCCAACGTTTTTTTTTCTAGAGTACCTAGATTTTTTTTCTATTTAACATTATGCCAGGGTGGAGCTGTTGTAGGGCACCTTTGTAGCTTGTGCAAGGAGGATGAGGGGACAGTGCTCACCATCCACCCAAATGATGATCTCATGTCTAAATGGGTAGTTTGCCTTCCTCCGTTCCAAAGTGCTTAGCATTAGGCTTTGAATACAAGGCATGTTCTTCTTATATTACTGATTCGATATGAATTTTTAAAAGCTGAAACTACGCCTTAGGAGTTCAGGAGATGACCTGTTAAATAAGAGCACTTCCTTCACCAACCTGGAGACAAAAGCTGGTCACAAAGTTACTCCAACATTGGGGATGGTGCAAGACAAGAGGATCCTGAGAGTTCTCCGGCCAGTTTGTTCAGAACAGGGACTGAAGTACAGATCCTGTTTCATGTAATAAGGCAGAGAGTGATAGAGGAAGGAACCCAAAATCCTGGTCTGGATTCCACATGTGTGTGCACAGGTGTGTGCTTGTACACAATGGTGTGTGTCCTCCCCACCCGACCCCTATCCCCCAAATCTAACAAAACAAGCTTCTAAGCCTTAGGGAGAGCTGTAATATTGGTTCACCTGTCTTGCATTGGGGCTTTTCATAATAAGACATTGTTTGCTTTATGCTGTAACATGTTTGTATTCAATTAGATGGCATCAAATGACCAAACATAATGGTAGTTAATGGTAGACCTCTAACATTAACTGGATATGATATTTTAAACCAATACTACATAATCAATTAGAGAATAACACAAAGCTTTTTTATCCTTCAAAAGAGAGTGATACAGTAGAAAGAGTTAAAGGGTCTAAGTTTTTTCATAATATCAAATATGACCTCAGATCTCTCATATTAGATCTCTGAAACATCCAATGTCAGTTGCAAAATCTGAGGGTTAAAACTCAAGTTCTCTACTTGCCTTTTTAAGTTCATTTTTTTTTTTTTTTTGTTTTTAAAGGAGGATTTATCGCATGTATTTTCACGTGTGTGTGTGTGTGCCACATTCATGTGAGTTCCTGGAGTTGGAGTCACAGGCAGTTATGATCCATCTGATATGGATTCTGAGAACTGAACTCAGGTCCTCTGGAATGAAGTACATGCTCTGAAATGTTGAAATATCTCTCCACTTCTATTTTCCCAAGTTTTGTTATCATCTGTAAAGTTTCAACCCCCCCCCCCCTTCTTCCCTCTTTCCTCTTTTTTACTTCCCTCATCTTTCTTGGTCTTCTACACAAGAATTTGGAGAGAATGACTTTTGTGGTATTTTGAATAGGAATGGCCCCACAGACCCATGTGTCTGCATGCTTGTCCATAGGGAGTGGCACTATTAGGAGGTGCAGCCTTATTGGAGTATCTGTGATCTTATTGGAGGAAGTGTGTCACTGTAGGGGTGAGCTTCAAATGTTTAAGCCCAGGCTCAGTGGCACACTTCTTTTCCTTCTGCCTGCTAATCCAGATGTAGAACTCTCAGCTCCTTCTCTAGCACCATGTCTGCCTGGATGCTGCCACGTTTCCTGTCATGATGATAACTGACTAAAACTCTGAACTGTAAGCCAGCCCCAGTGAAATGCTTTCCTTTATAAGAGTTGTCATGGTCATGGTGTCTCTTCACACCAATGAAACCCTAACTCAGGCAACTTTGAACTCTGTTTTCCTCCTGGCCCTAAGTTTTAAGTGCTGAGACTACAGGTATATGCTTCCACCTGACTCTACCTTTATTCTTTTTTTTTTTTTAAATTGTGTTTGCAAGTATCAAGAATATTGAATAACTTGTGTGAATTAAAAGCTAGCGATCTATCTGCATTTGTTTTGGAGACTAGAGTTTTCTCTGGCCATTCAGCTATCTATTCTGTCTTGGAAAAATCATTAGTACATTTTCTTTTGTTACAAGAGCAGTTATTTCACCACAGTTTACATGATGGTATTTTTATTTGAGTATCTCCCAATAAAGTATAAACACTTGGCTCTTCAGGTTGCCAGACACTAGCAATAGCACAGCAGTTGCTTGGTAATAATGCTCTAATGTGTGAGGACCCGTTGTTCTGTATACCTACTGGTTGTTAATGGAGAACATTCTTTCATGAAGGCACATGACTTGAAGGCTGAACTTTGGTTAACTTTAGTGTGATGGAATTGAGGATAATTAGTTCTTCAGAGGAAATCAGAACATCATCAAAAAGAAAAGCTTGGGAATTATAAATTCAGTTTCATATTCATCTTCAGCATTTTTATGAGAAATCAGAATGTAGAGAAATTTCACTCCATTTTAAAATCAATAGATTCTCCAGGTTTATTTAACAACTTCTGTGTGATGAAAATAGCAGATATAATTCCTACCTTCAGATTGTTGGTATTTAAAAGGAAAAGAAAGTTCAATAATAAATGTATTTTTACCCATCTGACACATGCTAGAATGAACACAAGTCATAGCAATGTTGTAGTCATCCTGTGGGTATGAACATAAGTGCACGGTGTCTAAGTAATAGGTGTCAATTTCTGGCACATGTATGTATAATATGGAATTCCTTTATACTGATACAGAATTCCCAGAGTTTGGACTCCGTCACTTCTCAGGCACTTTTCATCTAAGTTGTGCCTCCTCTCACAAGTACTGTGACTTTTGACATCAAATCAAATTTTTACATACCAACTGATTTCCATGCTGTGTTTTAATGTACAATCTAACACTGGATCTTAGGTTTCCATCAATCTCTAGGATTTGCTTAAGAATTAAAATTCTTATTTGGAAATTTCATTCCCATTGATCACTGTAACCACTTGACATGAGTTAGTGGGAATCCACTCTATTGTGTAGGGTGGGGTTTGTGCACAGGGCAGATGGTAGAATCAGTTGAAGATGCAGAGGTGAGCAGCATTTCGTGTATCCTCAAAGACACCACATAAGAGAATGGCCTCTAATTCTGGCACTGCAGCTGCTTTTCCTCTGCCACCTTTGTAAATCCAGTGGTGTGAGGAAAACCCTGTCTCCTTCCATGTATATATGCAGCTAACATTAGAGAGGGGCCTTCAATATAATATGTTCTTATTGACACAAAGGCTGGGCATGAGAATAAAATTACAGGTTGTTATATACAAGATGCTCATGTATATGAGGCTGGTCACCTTAAAAGAAAGTGGAAAGTATTAGAAAGCAGAAGCATTTTTCTAAGTATGTTCAGTGTTTTATTTAAAAAATTATATTATTTTATATGTATAAGTGTTTTACCTGCATGTGTGCCTGTGCACTGTGTGCCTGCAGAAATCAGCAGAGGGAGTTAGATCCCCTGGAACAGGAGTTATAGGTGGTTGAGAACTACCATGTGGATAGTTGGGGCTGAACCCAGATCCTCCGGAAAAACAACCAGAGGTCTTAACTTCTAAGCCATCTCTCCAGACCCACAGTCAGTGTTTTGATTTGTAATACTTTTCACATTGAATTGCAGAGGCAATTTCAGTCAAAATCCTGTGTTTCTTGGTGGAAACTTGTAATCTAAATAAAATCATACTGTGCTTTTCTTTTTTTGACTGGCTATTTCACTTAGCATGACATCCTCAAAGTCCATCTGTGTGTCTGATCCCATTTGACAGGATTCTTTCTTTCTTTCTTTCTTTCTTTCTTTCTTCTTTCTTTCTTTCTTTTTTTTTTTGATGACAAACTGTATTAGGGTTCTCTAGTGTCACAGAACTTATGGAATAAATGTCTAGTTTTATATATGGGGCTGCTCCAGGCCATCCTTAGTGGGTCGACTTGGTCTATATCTCTGGATATTTATTGGAATACAGGCTGCAGTCCAACTACCAAGAATGGCCAGATGTAAATGGAAAGTCCAAGGATCTAGTAGTTGCTCAGTTCCACAAGCTTGCTGTCTTGTCTAGTCTTTTGTATATGCTGGAATCCCAAAGAAGTAGGCTCCAATGCCAGTGAAGAAATGGATGCTAGCAAGGCAAGGGCAAGCAGACAAAAATCAACATACTCTTCTTCCTTCCATGTCTATATAGACTTCCAGCAGAAGGCATGGCCCAGATTAAAGGTATGTCTTCCTGTCTAGATACATATCATAGGTGTGCCCTCCATTTCTGGATTGTAGTTCATTCCAGATATAGCCAACTTGACAACCAACAATGGTTATCATACCAACTAATATTCCACTTAATGAATATGCCAAATTTATTTATCTTTTATCTGTTTCTTGATACAGACTTGGTTCTGTGCACATTTTAGCCATTGCTAAATTGCTGCTATAAAAGAGGGTATCCAGTGTATTTCTTTAAAACTGTACTTTGGGGGTTTTGTTTGTTTCTGTTTTTTTCAGACAGAATCTTTCATTAAGCTCAAAGTAATCACGGGCCTCCACTTCCTGAGTGCTGGAATTGCAGGTCTGAGCCCTGTGTAGTCAATACCTTGATTTTGAATATAGACCTCGTTGTAGGGTTGCTATGGTGATTCTGCCTTTAATTTTAGAACAACCAATATTCATTACTTTTACTTCTAAAATATAAACAAGAGGGCAAAACAGTTGACTCACATGAGGGGATATGCAGTTAGTAAAATAAACATGAAAATATTTGTTAAGTCTTGATTAAGGCTCTTGATTGAATTTATAGCACATAAAATTATTTTATGATTACTGAGGTAGTCCTTTCTTCACAAAGCATGAGAAACTCACATTGGCAAAATTGCAATAAAATGTGTACCCTCATTTGATAAACAAAATCAGGAAGGTCTTTTGTTGCTAGCAGAAAAATGAATAAAGTCATTTGGAATATTGGATGGACAAAAAAAAAAAAAAAGTAGGGAATGGCTTTCGAAAGTGTCCGAATCCTTTGGCTCACTAGTTCTATCCTTAGAAATTACCCCAAGGAGAGATGTGTGAACACAGTGAGCAGACTCTACTGTCCTCAATAACAAAGCATCAGAAAGAACCCCAGTGTTCACAGACAGGGAGTGGGTACACTAGTGACACGCACGAACCTGACAATATAAACAGGTCATTAAAGTGAAAAGGGTGGAGACTAGATACTTGGGAAATACAGTCAGGGACAACATTCAATAGATTAGAAACTGCTGTGATTTCAAGAATACTCTCTATCTGAAAGCTATTAGGCAATGAAGCGATTTCATTAAGAAGACAGTTTACAGGGGAATTATGGATAATTAAAATAATGTTCAATGTAATAGTATTTTTCTATTAATAACAAGAAAGGAAATCTAATTCTTACACTTGGGAGCATCTTGCGACATTGAAAGCACTATGGAGTTTGTGGGAAATGGGAGACTTCAGGTCCCTGAGGAGCTCAGGATGTAGGGAGTCAACAGATTGGTCCTTTGTCTTTGTGCATACTGTTCCCATTGCAGTTTTACCCTGAGACTCTAAAACTGGAAATGGGGCGGGGGAGGAAGTTGTCACAAGACTCAACTCACTGGCCCAGCACTACCTCCAACCTGCTTGGTGAGATTGTTTGAACTTTGCTTTCTATGCCTTTTGTGTATGCAATGTAAGTGAAAAATAGGAGGTTACTTGCAGAAAGCAGTTCACAAAAAGCATTGTGAATTGCTTTTTGCAAGCAATTGATGCAGATTACTCAATATTCAAAGGGACTAGATGCCCAAAGTATGGAACAATCTAAATCCTTAAGTGGCAAGGAAAAACTTCACGTAAATGCTGTACTTCACATAAAATGCTAGTTGAAGCCTTTGTACTTATGCTGAGAAGGCATGGCAGAGTACAGACTGAATTAGTATTAAGAATGGAGGGTGGGAGCCCCAGTCACTGAAAAGGGAATGCAATGGTACTGAGAGAACATGTGCAGCTGTTGCTATGCCAGGACAAGAAAATAATAGTCACAATACTCATTAGGGGAATAAACATTTTAAGACAAGGCCTGAGAACATGGATGCAGTTTCAGAATAAGCTTCTGGTTCAGTCTGAGTCAGTGGATAACTTGTTCATCATTGATTTTGGTGTCTGTGTATCAGTCAGCATGGCCTGCCATAACAAAATGCCATAAACTGAGCAGCCCAAACTCCAGGAATTTAGTACTCACGTAAATGAAGGCACCTAACGTGGAGACATTAAGGAGGCTGCAAAGTCAAATGCCAGCTGATTTGATTTCCTGGTAAGGATCTGATTTGTGTGTCAGCCTCTTGTTATATATTCCCAGTGGGCATCGGAAGAAAGTCCCTCATGTCTCTTCTTATGAGGATACCAAAACCACCCTGAGACTCCCTGTGTTCTTATCTAGTTCTGAATATCCACCAAAGGTTCCATCTCCAAACATTGTATTGGGGGGTTTCAACTTAAACATGGGGATTCCAGGGGAACAGAATCTTAAGGTAATAATAATTTTCCAGATAGGACCCCTATATTACACTTTCTAGTTCATGAGCCTGTGCTAATTGTGCTACAGTTGCTGGGATGAAGTGTAGAAGGGCTAACCAGTTAAGTTTGGATCACTGTGATAAATTTAATCAGACCTAAGCGCAGCATATGGAATGCATTTCAGTAAGCTCACTTTCTGATAGATTGTTAAGTAATAACACACATTTGGTTCTTATGTGAATTCTTTCTCCTTTTCTAGAACATTGATAAAGTTAACATTGCAAACTTTCTATGATAGTGTATATTTGTATACCCTCCTCAAAAGATAAAATTATAATGGCTTATCATATCAAATTAAACTTAGGAGGAAGTCAAAGTTGGCATAGAGCTGTAGTTCTGTGATAAAGATTTGTTTCCCTCGAGAGGCTCTGGATTTGATATCTAGCAAAACACTACAAAACAGCAAAACAAAGAAAAAGACCAAACCCACAAAGGCAAATTCGTATGCATACATCTCACAGCAGACAGACACTAACACGGGAAATACCTGTGCTACTGTCATGCTCCAGTGTCTTTTCTTCATCCAAGGGATGCAATTTAATTGTTTGCTGTTTGTAGCAGTCCTCAAAAGGTGTTTTATTTACCTCAGTATTCTTTTAAAAGAGTTGATATAATAATTTTTGAGAACATTAAATCCCTTTTTGGGGAAACACTTGGCTTTCTTTTATTTCTTTACCAATAACAGTAGAGTTATGACAACATCATATGAAATTTAATTAAAGATGCTTAGTTTGGCTATCTTTGATAGTTTTGGTGGAATTTAACTTAAAGCAAAAGATGCTTCTCTGGTCTATTGAAGATGACTGTGAAATGAGATAGTGTACATGTTTCTGTATTATCACCCTACTCAACAGTCTCATCAATAAGCACACATCATTTTGCTTTTCATTTAGCTAATTCTTCTTTAGAAAAGTTTAAGAAGAAATGTGATATAACAATTATAAAAAGCAAACATTAATGACATGTTAAGGTAATTAAAAAATTACTTTCCTATCGGCTTTTGTCAGGGGTTTCCAGGAAAGTCTCAGAAGAAATTGCTTTAAAAAGAAAAAAAAGAAAAAAAAAAAAGGAAAAAAACCCCCACTTTTTAATTAACTTGAGAAAGGTCTCAGGGGGCCCTAAGTACAAACACACTCCAGCAGAAACTGGTGGCTTTAGTAAGTCAGTGATGTCTTCACATGCACAAGACCAACATATTGTGTCCCACAGGTGGAATTTGGCAACAATTAAGTGATTTCAGAAGGATTTTAAGCATGGTAATCAGATTATTTCGGTATCAACTTGGCCAAAGTTCCACCTAACCTCAGTCGTCCACAGGTGCTTCATCACCCCTTGAATAGCAAAGTTGTCTCTTGGCTGGTGCCTCCCCAGCTCTTTCTAGGGTGGTGATTCTCCTGGCTTGGGGCTTTTTAGAAACATGCTTTCTCCTTGTGGTGTATTCTCCTTAGAGATGGGGCTAAGAGCGACGGAATTGCATTTAGTTTAATGATACTCATTGATCTTGTTCGCCTTTCTATTAGAACTCTGATAGATTGTAATATAACTGGACAACAAACCATTTTCTAAAATAGATTAAGTGTTCCAGCAGGTCTCAGCTGAAGGGGCTGATGTATTAGATAAACACACACACACACACACACACACACACACACACACACACACACACACAAAACAGAGAATAAAAACTCACAAATATGGGTTGATCTTTCCAGAGTTACTTTTCTTCTGAGCCAGAGATAGGGACACAGAACAACAGGAGAAAACCTATTGGTTAACATTGGGTTATTTTAACTTACTCCTTTGTATTGTGTAAGCTTCATACAGAGGAAACTTCATTATCATGGTGACCTAAGCTGGTTGGCCTGCTTGGAACACTGGCTGTTACTTTTTAGTCACATTCCTTGAAACATCAGTTATACAGCTCTGTTTCATCTCTGTGATCGCAACTCCATGATGGCCCCATTAGAATTTTAGGCAGAATTGTTGAGGTCGACTTCGGGAGCTTAGAGGAAGAAAATGGTTTCCTATAATTTGTTTTTAATATCTGTAATAGCAAGATGTGTCACAAGGGCAGTAGATGGAACCCTTCTAAATTTTCCACAGTGAGTTGTATATTAGAATAGAGTTGTATATTAGATGAAAGATTTGTGTGATCATTAGAAAAACCAGGTATTTTATGCCGGACAGACAAAACACATTGACCTCAAGGCATGGGGTGGAGAGGGTGAGAGTGGATTGTAAAAGTCACTTTTACACACATATATACACGAGAGAGAGAGAGAGAGAGAGAGAGAGAGAGAGAGAGAGAGAGAGAGAGAGAGAGAGAGAGAGAGAAACTGGATAGATTCTTTTGCTTTTGCTTTTTTTTTTTTTTTTTCTTTTTCTTTTCAAGACAGCCCATTCTTGGTAGTGCCATACCTGGACTCGTGGTCTGGGTTCTATAAGAAAGAAGGATGAGCAAGCCATGGAGAGGAAGCCACTAAGGAATACTCCTCCATGACCTCTGCATCAGCTCCTGCCTACAGATTCCTGCCCTGTTTGAGTTCCTGTCCTTATTTCCTTTGATGATGAACAATGCTGAGGGCTGAGGAAGTGTAAGCAGAATAAACTCTTTCCTCCCCAAGTTGCTTTGGTCATAGGGTTCCATCACAGCAATAGAACCCCTAACTAAAACACACATCTATCAAGACAGTTAAGTCTTAAGTACCTCTGTAAAGTATTTCTAGTAGTTCACTTACATTGTTAAGGATTGTCTGAATTACTGTTTTATTTCTGAGACACCATGATCAATGTAACTCTTATAAAGGAAAGCATTTAAATGGGAGCTTGCTTACAGTTTTAGAGGAATAGCCCATTATTATAGTGGCAGAAAGCTGACAGGCAAGGCAGTGGGGCAGTAGCTGAGAGCTTTACATCTTAATCTGAAGACACAGGTCAAGAGAATCTTGACCGGGTGTGGGCTTTTGAAACTGTAAAACCCATTTCCAGTGGCACACTTCCTCCAAGACTACACCTCCTTATCCTTCTCAAACAGTTCCACTCCCTGGTGACTAAGCATTCAAATATATGACCCTATGCGGGCCATTCTCATTCAAACTACCACAAGGGCAAAGACTCAGTAATGCTGTACATGTGTCAATGCTCCATATGGCTAGAAATAGAATAAGAAATTTGAGAGTTTGCTGTTGTTGTTGTTTTTGAAGTCTGCACAGTCCTTACATACCTCTTCACTCTTTTCTTTGTATTGTAATCTGTATAGGAATGTTGTATATGTTTAGCAAAACAGGAAAGAAGCCTGCCTCAAGTCCTTGTTTAATTTTGGGGTATTGGTCAAGGATATGAAATCTCTGCTAGTACAGTTGGAGCCATATGGAAACCTGTCTCTTGGAGCACAGCAGAAGCCTGAGACTATATGTGCTCCATGGTATCTTGTTAGCATTCTGAAATGTAAGTAAGAATCATGTCATTGGTCTGCTTAATAACCTCCTGCGATTTTTCCATTTACTGGGCATATAATCTAAATGCTTACTTTGGTGTACAGATGGAGCATCTCTGCCTTCTGCTTATGTGTCCGTCACTGCCCTGTGTGTCATCATCTGACCTTAGTTTTTGGAATGCCTCAAGCTCTTTCCTGTCTCAGAACCTTGGCATTTGCATCTTTATTTTTTTTTCAGTCTTTAAGTTTATTCATTTGAGTATGTCTAATTCAGATTTCAGCTGAAATGTTATT
The DNA here is from genome assembly GCF_011762505.2 of Arvicanthis niloticus. Classification (NCBI taxonomy): domain Eukaryota; kingdom Metazoa; phylum Chordata; class Mammalia; order Rodentia; family Muridae; genus Arvicanthis; species Arvicanthis niloticus. The sequence goes on along the minus strand of NC_047672.1, from coordinate 44,048,379 downwards.
TCTCAAGAACTATCTCTTCTGTGATAAGAGTGTTGAAGTTAGCTCTTCACAGTTGGTGATTTCTGATGAGGGTGCAGGAGGGGAAGGACTCAGTTCTATTTAAGGGGCATGCCACTGAGAGTTTGGCCATGCTCCAGTGAGATAACACAAATTGGACTTGTTTCGTTTTTTTCCCCCTTTGAGGAAGGAGGTCATAAGGGTGGAGGTGGACATGGAAGGCCTGGAAATGAGTGTGATTGGAGTGCATGATGTGAAATTCCCAAAGAATCAATAAAAAGATTATGTTGGCACAAAAAGGAACTATCACTTCTCTATTTCCATCCTAAGGCCTATTTTGTTCATTTCCTTATTCCTTGTTTCTGGCATTTATCACTTTAAACTGCTATTTAACAAGCTCTTTCAGTTTGCATGTTACTTGCATTTAAGCACAGATTTTTGTATTAATTATCTTGCTTATAGAAAAATGCCTAACAAAAGTGACATTAAGAAGACAGGATTTGTTTGGGCTTACAATTTGGGAAGACTAACAGGAAGTTCAGGTGGATGGTCATAATGTATCTGCCATCAGGAAACATGAATGCTGGTGTTGCCATTGCTTGCTAGCTTTAATTCAGTCCACTATTCCCAGCCTATGAGATGGTGCAGGTCCACATTCAGAGTGGATCTTCCTGCCTCAGTTCAACCCATGTGGAAACACACACATACAACACACACACACACACACATACACACACACACACACACACAGAGAGAGAGAGAGAGAGAGAGAGAGAGAGAGAGAGAGAGAGAGAGAGAGAGAGCTGTGTTTTCATGGTGTTGTAGTAATTATCTAAAAACAAACAAACAAACAAACAAAAAAAACGGCCACCGGTAAAGCCTACTGTCTAGGCTGTGACTGCTCTGCCTATCTCAACCAGGTGGCCAGAGGCCATGTGTGCACTGCAGCTAAAAATGCCAGCCAGAGACACCAGCCCTGCCACCCACAAGACGCCAGTGTGGGAGATGGCTCTGCCAATCTTCCACACTGTCTCCGCAAGGCTGGGCAGTGCCCTGACCATCCTGCCAACCACACGGGCTTAGTACAGATGAGACTCTAAAGCTTAGATTATCCAAAGGCTTATATATTTGGTAATGATCAATAACGAGATGCCCATACAATCAGAAGTGTGACCCAATACCCAACCTAGATATACCAACTACCTTTGATTGGTAGAGACAAGTGAACATCCGCCTCCATGTTCACCTCTCTCTCTCCTCTCATCTCTCCTAGCTCCTCCTCTTCCTTCTCCTCTTCCTCCCTTACTCCTCCTCTTCCTCTCTTTACTCCTCCCACCTTAGCTCCTCCTATATACCTATAGCTGTGTTTTCATAGCAATCCGAAACTCAGTCCAGAAGCTAAGGAGATGTCTCAGTAGATAAAATGATAGCAATGTAATCACTAGTACCTGAGTTCAGATCTTCTGCACACATGTAAAAATAAAATAAAAAGGCTCGGACTGCTGCGCATGCCTGTAATCCCAGCGTAGGCAGAAACAGAAGGATCCTGGAGGCTTGGTGGTCAGCTAATCTACATGATCTGATTCATGAAAAACCCTGTTCCATAAAAAATAAAGTGGAAAGCTATTGAGTAAGAACTCTGATTTTGACTTCTGGTTTGTATATGCATAAGCAATCACCCACATATAAATCACATACATACATATATCATACATAAAAACCAATCAATTTAAAATCAACAAATAACACAGAAATCAGTATTAGTCCAGTTGAGCTGACAATCATGATTAACATCATGCTTCTGTTGAAAAACTATAAATCTAAGAAAGCAGAGACTATGTTCATACCTTTGATGTTTTCAGTGCCCAGTATGAAGTAGACTCTCAACAAGTATGTATTTAGCAAGTGAACATATACCAATGACTTTTAAAATAATAGATATAGTAAGATATAATTTACACACAACAAAAGTATAGTCTAAGCTGTCCAACTCAGTGGTTTCCAGTGTTCGTCAACGTGTTCGAGCATCCTCACTGTCTAACTTCAGAACATTTTGTCACCCCTAGACCCATGAGCAGACATTTCTTTTTCCATTTTGTTATACTCCCTGCAAACCACCACTCTACCTCATGTCTCTGAATTTGTTTCTTCTAGAAATTTTACATGAACAGAATCATGCAATGCATGCAAACACTTTTATTTAGTGTAATGTTGGTTTTCAAGGCCAGTCTGCATCGAAGCATGTACTGGTGATCTGCTGCTTTTTATTGCTGAGTTTTATAAAGCTGTATCACATTTTGTTGTCTGCTCATCAACTAATGAACCTTTAAGTTGCTTCTAGTCCATGTTTAATAAAAATTATTAAGGCTTTTTTTTCCTGATAACCTTGTATGTTGACATATATTTTTAGTTTTTGTGGGTTTATACCAAGTAGCAGAATTAATGGGTCATAAGGCAACTTTATTTCTAGTTTATGTGTTTATGTGTGCTTTTATATGTGTGTACATGTTTGCATATGTGCATGTGTGTGAAGATGCATATGGAGGCCAGAGGCCAACAACAGGTGTCTTCTTCAATAGCTCTTCATTGTATTTTTTTTTTTTTTTTTTTTTTTTGAGACAAGGTCTTTCACTGAACTTAGAGCTGGCTGATTTGGCTGGATGGTCTGGCCAGCATGTCCCTGGGGAACCTCTTGTTTTCACCCCCACCCTAGTCCTAAGATTTCAGGCCCTCAATTCTACGCTTAACATTAACATGGGTGATGGGATTTTAACTTAGTCTCCATGTTTATCTAGCAAGCACTTTAGCAACTGTATTAATTACTTTACTGTTGTTGCGATAAAAAACTACTTATGAAAGACAGAATTTATTTGGGCTTATGGTTCCAAGGTCAGACTCCATATGGCAGGAGGCAAGCATGGTGGCTGGAGCAGGATGCTCAAAGCTCATGTCTTGAACCACAAACACAAAGCAGAAAGAGTGAACTGGACATGGTGTGAACTGGACTTTAGACTTTAGAGCCTCCTCCAATAAGGCCATACCTCCTACACCTCCCCAACAGTGTTATCATCTGGTGACCAAATATTCACATCTATGACCCTGTGGGAGATAGTCTATTTTAAACCACTACATCAACTGAACTGTTTCTGCAGTCCTATTTTTAACATTTTGAATAACTTCCAGTTTTTCTAGAGAAGCACACCGATTAAGGAGAACACAGCTGGATGCATTTCAGTAGCAGAAAGAGCCCCTTTAGGAGTTATTCCAGAAGGGGCACAGAGGCCCTGAGAAAGAACTAAGGTCAAATTTGAATATAAGGAAAATGGGGAATTTATAGCAAAAGTTCTTGAAGATAGTGTGAGGTTGTTGCTAATATGGTCTGACTGTTGCTAATGTGTCAATACTGAAAGATGAAAAGATTAATAAGAGATCCAGAAGTCAAGGACTTGCTGGGGAGAGGAACCTGGCTTCATTAAGGAGACTGTTTTTGTTTGTTTGTTTGTTTGTTTTGTTAGTTTTTTTTTTTTTACCTGGGTTAGCTTCACATATCTAGGCAAGGAGGTGTGCATTCAAGGTTCTTAAATTCTGCACAGTGATATTTTGTTTAGGGTCTAGAGTGTTGGTTGATTTGGTGTAGCTAAGTTGGGATGTATGCATTTCCTTAATGCTAGTGAAGCTACCTCATTTCTGTTCCCTCCTGTGTCCTTCCCTTCCCTTCCCTTCCCTTCCCTTCCCTTCCCTTCCCTTCCCTTCCCTTCCCTTCCGTTCCCTTCCCTCCCCTCCCCTCCCCTCCCCTCCCCTCCCCTCCTCTCCCCTCCCCTTCCCTTTTACTTTCCTTTTTTTTTTTTTTTTTAGATCTGTATGGTAATATGGCAAGTCTAATACTTGAATTTACTTTGGAAATCTAATCCATAAAGTGTAAAGGCAACACCATCTATTATCTAATTCAGTTTATAACACTGACCACAGTTATTGCATTGTGTCTTGACCCTTACCCTTTTGACTTCCTTTCCCTTTGTTTTCCTCTTTTAGTTTCTTTCTTCTTTTCTTCGTGGGCCTATGGCTTCCATATAGTATGGTATGTTTCCAGTTCAGGTACTGAACTGTTCAGTTCAGTTCAGTCCCAGTTACTGAAGCATAGTGTATGATGCTTTAAAATTAACGAGCAACTATTAAACGTGATTTTAACTTTCTCCCAAAGTATTTCATCCTGTATTTCTGTGTTTACCCACCACCCACCCAAAGTGTACCATATGCCTTTAGCTAATCCAGTTCAGATTGATTTTAGTAACTTAACAATGCTCCCTGTTGTGGGGACAAGAGAACCCAGTAATTACTCAGTTGGAAAAATAAAAGCCAGTGAGAGACAGAGCTTGAATCTCACCAGGGTTAACTTTTCCTAAGTATGAGGAGCTTACATATACTAGTTCTGACTGGACACAATCAAAGGAAGTAGAGTCAAACAATGATAGTTGACTTAAGGCTTATACTGATATTCATGGTGCATGTATTTCCCTTACATGTCACTCATTCTATGTATTTAAAATGATATTTTGCCTTTCATTTTGGAAACAGTGATTTTAGATGGTGTGGACAGAAAGCAGCTGGGGAGGAATGAATACCCAGAACCCAGGGCTAGGGCCAGCATACTGATGCAGATCTTTTGAGGTGTGTTGAAAAAAAAAAAAAAAAAAAAAAGCCCTGTGGAATGAGAGAGGACCACCTTGCCTTGGCATGTTGTGCTTGTCTAGGAGGTGCTTGGCCTCAGGAAGCTGCATTTTGCTTTTAGCCTGCCAAATGCTTCAAGCCAGATGCCAAAGTACAATGAAAATGAAACAAATGATTATTACACATTTAGTTCTAAAAAAAAAAATCTACCAGTAAAGATTACTTTAAAATTAAAGTTTAGAATATTGATCATTCTCATAGATAATACTCCTATGTAATACCATACCTGGCATCCTATTTTTAGAATAAGAGTATATGTTTTAATGTTTAGGCAACATACACATAATTCTCACTTAATAGAGGATTTTTTCAAATTCATATTTCCTAGAGGAATAATTATTTGGTACACTAAAATAGATTTGAGTGGAGAAAAACATATTGATATTAATGCATTCTTTAAAATGTGTTATGGGTCAGCTACTGTTGAAGGTCTCTTCTGAGGGATTTCATTTGGTATCTTTGCATATCTGTCAAATGGCTTACATAGAGATTCTGCAATTAGAGGAAATAGCAAGAGACTACATTAGATTTGAAATCCATAGAAGAGGAACTACTAGGAAGGAAAAGTTTGTGTGTGTGTGTGTGTGTGTGTGTGTGTGTGTGTGGTGACAGTGTGGATACAATTAAGGTATGATTTATACATATAAAAATACAGCAGCGAAGTCCACTATTCTATATAATTACTCTGTCTTGACAACAAAAATAAATGTAAAAGAAGAAAATGACCTATGGTATAACAACTAAGCATTTTTTACTCATTTCAGCTAGAAGCCAAATTAAATTAGTCATACCAAGATCTACTTGGTAATAGACATTTTGATTTCAGAAATGATGGGTTCTTCCAAAATCACGTTTTGTACTCAGTGTTGTTTTCTCTTAGAACAACTTTTAGTTTGCATTTATTTACTCTTGATTTTTTTTTTTTTTTTTTTTTTTTAGACTTCCTATTGGAGAATTCAGATTTTGAAACTAAATGTGGAACATTATATTTGCTTTGTCATGGGATCCAATGCAAAGTCCCATTGACAACCTAGTCTAGGCTTGTGAGCCAGCAATTTAATTATCACCTATTGAGACTGCCTGACTTGTCACTTCTTGGAATCTCTCTAGGCAGAGCCAATTCCTTCTAGTCGGGCAAGGCTAGTAGTGGGTGGGAGCCAGGATTGGGGAAGAAATCCAGCCACTTCTTCTAGTCCACCTTCAAATGTGGATGGTTTGGTGTGTCGGTCAGGTCAGGCCCTGAGTCCAGTCTAGTTTGCTAGCATGAGGTATAGTGAGAACACAGAAAACATGGAAGAGGGAGTCTGAGACAAGTAAAGAGACCATGAGAACTAACAGTTACAGGCTCACAGGTCTAGTGGTCTGGGCCTGCTCCTCTTGCACCGAGTTGGAAACAGGGAGGCTGGGCTTCTGAGGCAGGGCTGCAGTTTCTGCAAAGGCATGGAGTAGAAGCAGGTGACTGCAATGACTGCTGGGAGAAGTGGAAAAAACTCCATAGTGAAAAGAAGGAACCAGCAAGCTATTCAGCCCTTTCTGTTCACCTCCCACAATTCGATACTGGATACTGGGGAAAGTAAACCCATCCAAACTGTCCAGACTCCTAACTTTTAAAACACACTATGAGTAAGTTTGACAAAACGAATGCAAATTTAAATATATATGTGAGAGCCTAGGCCCGGTTAGTACATATATATAAAGTGTATATATAGAGTGAGGGCTACACCGCCTCAAGATCTGGTTAACGGCAAGGCTTTGGTTGTAGGTGTGAGGAAGGTACAGCCAAAGGCTTCTGGAAGAATTCTGAGCAGGAAGAGAAAGCAGTAGACTAAACATGGCCACTAGTCGGAACCGGGCCACAACAGGAGAGAGGATGGGGAGAGAGAAGAGAAGAGAGAGCAAACAGAAGAAAGGGCCAAGAGAGGGAACCAAGACCCAAGAGATCTCATATCAGAAATGGCAGGGTTATATAGGAATGAGAAGCTGGGGGCAAGGAAGCCCATGAGCTGAGTTTAGGGTAGGATGAGAAGAGCTGAGAGGAGCTGCAGGTAATAAGCCAGCCCGGAGGCCAGCACACACTTTGGTATGCTAGTAGGTACCACAGTTAGTCATTTGTCCCAAGTTTCTTTTGGTCCTGACTGACACTAGATTCATTTGATATGGGTGGCTTGAAATAATACAGCAATATAATAAACTTTTTTACATCTTTATAATGCTGCCAGGTAAAGCTCAGGAAAGCAGCATAGGCACTGGAGACAATTTTTCTCCTCACTGCTTAAGTGGCCTTTCTCATGTGTGACTGGAGGGTCAGCTGATTGACCGGTTTGCCAGCGTGGTGCGGAGTTGTGACTAACACCGTTCTTTGCATTCTTCTCAGCATAGATGCACAGTCTTATAGACTGATTTCAAATTCATCAACATCTCAGCCTAGTGAGCTGTAAGATGGCCGCACAGTTTGGTTTACTAGTGAATTTATTACTTGTGAGACGAGCTAATTTTCTTTAGCTTAATTCCAAGAAACTGAACATTTAGAATTCTTCTTGGAAGATGAAGTTGATGCCATTTCATCTTAAAGTGAAAAGTGACTCACATCAGACTAATTGTTATTTCTTCCTAAGCATTTCTATGAAGACTAAGATGAAAATAATTACCTAAAATATCATAAATCCATTAAAATATATTTTTGACAGAAAATTATACAAATGACTGGTGTCCTCCATGCTGTTTAAGTTTAAGCCATTGACCAAGGCTTATAATTCTGTATTTTGAGCATTCATTGTACACCACTGAATCCCTGATGCTGATAGGGTTGCTTTGTCCTGTGCAGAAGTCATACCTATGGGAATAAAAGGGTTGCCGTGGGTGAGATGGTTGAAATGGGAGTCAGGGCTACAAGTTAAGACATTTAGACTAGTTAGAAGACAGAGAGATTTAGACTTCTTGGAAGCCAGCTATCATGTCACTGCCCCCTCGGCCCCCCAGCAGAGCAGCAGGGAGTCCCATCATGCATTGCACTCCTGTCTCTTTGTGCTCCTTCTTGCTCCCAGGAGCTGTCTGCATGGTGAGGACAGACCCACAGACTCCACCTTCTCATTCCTCTATCCTTAGGGTGTTCCAGAGGCATGCTGCATACAGTACAGGACAGTGAGAATCAGAATGTCTCATTTTCAAACAGGTTGTGAAACAAAGAAGCAAGAATAGACTTGGTAAATTGGTAGCAAACTGGAAAGAGACCTCGCTTGCCCAGATAGTCATTAACTCAGTAACTAATCAGATACTCATTCAGAAATTATCTAATCTGTTATGTATATGTGTTCATATACCCCAAAACTCTACATGGGCTTTATTTTAAGAATTCTGAGTAATTTCTAAATGTCGTCTTACTTTTCTGTAACACCCTTTGACAAAGGTGGAAGCATGAACTGAACATTTATGACTAGCTGTGGCTGACACACAAATTTATTCAAGATCCTAAAAGACTGCCTGAAAGCGGAGAGAACATGGCTTCCAGGGACTGCAGCTCTACTTTTACAGAGCTGTGAGCATGCTGCAGCCAGCCATTGTGGTATAAGCCATAAAAGCTCTGGAGGAGACTGCCATGTATTTAACAACTTAAGAGTAGATGATATGCAGCCAAAATGACAGTACTTGTTATTGTAGGTAGCACGTGGGCTTGCTTCTTCTTAAGCAAATTTGAAAAAATGCACATGTTCTCAGGCTTTTGGATTTTGTAATCTCTGAGGGGGATGTCACAGTGTAGGTTGGGAAAGATACTTGATTGTAAGAACGTTTTTTCAGGAGTTACACAAACTTCTAAACTATTAGTTACATGCCTGTGCTGATTTATCATTTATTGTAGAGCTTAAAAAGAACTTTAGACTCCGAACACTTTCAACTTTTTATGAGAAAAACTGATACGGAGTTATGAAATGATTGACTCAGGAGAAAGTCAACCTTGACTGTTTCTTTCTAGGAAGTAGCATGCCACGTGACTGCAAGGGACACACAGAATAAAGGACTCTTAGTGGTGGCTAAGAGCATGCTGCAGTTTGGAACAGGATGGATGTAGAATTTGAAGTGTGGTTTGTAGCTCTATAATGCTGAAAAGATATGAGAACTGGGCCTGATGTCATGGGCTTGGAATCATGGCTACTTGGGAGGCTGAGTCAGGAGGATGGCAGTCAAAGCCAGTTCAGGCTACCTAGTGAATTCAAGGGCAGCCTGAACAGCTTATTGAGACCTCATTTAAAAGAAAAAGAAAAAAGAGGGCTAGGCTGCAGCTCAGTGGCTGGGTGCTTAGATGCATGGTTTACTTTCTGCTACCACAGAAAGGAAGGAAAAGCTTACAACAGGGCACGTCTACAGCTTAACAGTAGAGGAGGATGTTGGGGGCCATGGTCACATTTCCACAGCCTTCACTTAGGAGAAGTACTGGTTTAGGTATGATAGTCCAGCCTTAGGTGATATAGATTTGATTATTGGGTCATCATGTGAGTACTATGAACCCACATTTCTGTGCTGCTCTCTTTCCACTCAGATTACCACACTTTTATTACTCTATCAACACACAGCCACTTGCATTGAACAGTGCTACTTAATGCCCAGAATGAGACCGAAACTCATGCCCAGCTGGTTGGCGATGAATGGCAGCTGCATGGTGTGAGCAGGGCGCTCACGTCAGGGTCATTCCTGCTATTATGAAGCTTGAAAGAGACCAGAACAAAAAGAGTCATGGTTGCATGGATGCTTTTATGGATGATGAGGTTTGAATTAGCATATGCAGAACACTCCAAGACAATGAATGTCCAGTCTGTTAATTGTCCAGTGTGAATTCTCCCTTAGCATTTCATCTGCCCTGTAATTAGCTCTAGCTCAGTAGTGAAGTCATGACACAGCCCACAGTAGCACTGAGGGAAGGGGACCTTGCTTGGGTGGGTGACAGTGCTCGGGACACTCTGTGCATATTAAATCAGTTGCTGGCTTTGGAACAGTTAGGGTCCTGAATAAATCTCTGTGGTATCCACATGTTAGGAAGCAACTCTGCAAGAGTGTGACTATGACTGAAAATGTTAAGAATGTTTCCGTGTTCACTCTCCAACTTTCTAAACTTGAGATTCAGGCCCAGTGACACCTATGTTGATTTTCTCTTTAGCTGTAGAAAACCCAGGAAGGTCTTTTTCTAGCCATTGTTGTTTCATTTACTTTGTTAGATTATTTTTAAATATCTTAGTTTAAACTATGTCTAAGTGTTTTTTACAACTTTCTTCACAAGCTTGCTTTAGAGAATGACTTACTGCTGTACATTCACTCCTGTGGGTTTTGTGTGTTCTTTAAAATTTGGTTTTACAGATAATGCATATATAGCTGTATTTTGTGAATATTGGGGGTAAATATGTGCATGTGTTCACTATTAAATTAATTTTAGGTGTGTAGAGATTGTCAAAGAACAGCAGAAAGGTGCGCAGTTCTGGGACTGAGTAGCTAAGCAGGAGTGCATCAGATTTACAGAGTGATCTTAGGAAATACATTTTAGAGGTCTAAACGTCAGGCTTTACTTTAAATAAGCGATATTCTATCACTACACCTTCTAGACTTAGTAAAATGCTGTTTGTGTTCAGGAGATGCCTGTCAGCATATTTTTATATGGCCCTATTTATTCCACTGAGTCTTCCTGTCCATGTACTGTTCAGAAAGAGGCTGTCATCCCCAAACTAAACACAGAGTGAAAAATACAGCCCAGCACAGGTTTATGAAATGCTCAGAGGTATATGTCAGTGTTGTTAGGAAGGATCCGATGATGTTCCAACATGCTATCAATTTCTTTGTCTCTAGCAAGGAAAAAATTTTTATTAGTTACTGTGTTTCAAAATAACAGGAAAATTTTACCATAACTTGAAAACCACACAGGGATACTATCTCAAATATTGATTAAAAATACTTATCTGATTGGAATTAACAATTTTATTAACATAATAGCTTTGCTCACAACTTTTCCCTTAGTTCATAGTAGGTCCTGACATGGCCCTCGGAGCCCTTGCTAGTCCTGCTCAAGTTTATTGTTCGCAGGATGATTATCTATGGGAGTCATGATTGAGGGTTTCAAGTTTAAGTCATTCTTAAATTATTTACCTTTGTAATGGTTTGGATCCAGGAAATGGTTTAGACATATCTGTACAACTTATTAAACATTTTTAGCCTATTGGCCATTCCTTTTAGACTGTAACATGTGTTGTAGAAAATGTTTTAATGTTACTTGTAGCGGGCATTTTATTCCTGTCACATCTTCTGATGATATAGTTAAATTAAGCTGAGTCAGCAAGCTCATACTTTTTGTTTTGTTTTTAGATAGCTTGTCTATGTAGCTCAATCTAGCCTAAACTTGTGGTCCTCCTGCCTCTGTCTTTGAAGTCCTGAGATTATAGACATGACTTCACATCTGGTGACTTTTATAATGTGGATGACTCTATGGGCCTCTTTATTTTCAACTGTTTTTTATTTAGCTGGACATTATTTTTTCTTAGAACTTATGCTTTGCCATAGTGAAATAAGGGACAGAGATATAGTAGGAGTGACTATATAGTATGGTAACTGTACAACATCAGGATTTCTAGGTAGCAGTTTTTATTCAAGAAATTGTTGTTCTTTAAAATGATAAAGAGATAAATAAATTTAGTTTTGCAGTATTTTCAGACTTAGTACTTGGTATGTTAAACTTTCATTAGACAAACAGAACTCATAAGATAAATAAGGAAAGTGGGAGGGAACGGGAAGTTACCTTGAAAGATTGTGAGGCTGTCTAGGTATATCTTGAGTGGGCAAGGTAGGCTGTCAAGAATAATGGGGTAGAACACTTCAGTGCAAGCTGAATCTATTACTTAATGTGAATTTCCTACCAGCAAGGCCTATTATAAGTCATTTCAACTGATTGAATTAGGCCAACCTAGGCTTTCCAGGATAATCTTTACAGTTGATTATGTGCCATAGCTATATCTGCTTATAAATGTAAGCAGTGCTTGTAGCAGACATTTAATTAATTTCATTCATTTTTTTACTGATATAGATAAATATGAGCAGGCAAGTCTTATACATTTTTAAAAGATAGCTTTTCTATGTAGCCCAATCCACATAATCTGATGTTTAGCTAAATACTGGGGAGAAGTAGTCCAGTTGACCATGAAAAGTCACCATCTTAGTATTGTAATATCTGAGCCAGTTCCCAACTCATGTAAATGTATCAGCTTCATAATTGTAAAACCAAAGCTTATCCATGAAAAAAACCAGAAATATTAAATTTGATGACAGTGCTGGTATCTAATATAACATATAGAACATTTTATGGAAATAGAACTATACACACACACACACACACACACACACACACACACACACATATGTGGGACAGTAGGCTATGAGAGGCATTGGGGTACCCAGTTGAGTCTGCTTTGAACCTCAGTGACCCTGATGGGTAGGAGTACCACCTTGCTCCTGGGTCCTGGTTTCTTTCACTTATCCACAGCCCCTCCCAAAGAAAGCTTTGTGGCCTTAGGTCGTGTAGCGTAGCACAGGTAGCACAGGTAGAGAGTGTGACTACAGGCCTCAGAGCCTCAAGAGATCTCCATATTAATGAGATACCTAAAGGCCAGAGGGCATAGCTAATTAAGCATTCCTTCCCAGACTCTCCTCCTTGCAAAAGATATTTATTCTCAGGTCCACCCTGGGGACACAGGGTACAGCTTCATCCACTTCTGCCATGACAATAAACATTTTAAAACCATGGACTTTCTAGTATCTTTGAGGCCCACTGTGGAGAACCGCAGAGGTGGCCTTCAACCAATGGGCCACTGTCTAATCTCCAGCCGGAGGACCTCTCTGCATTCCAGCCACAGAGCCCCGCCGACTCAAGCAAGCTAGCTGAGCCAGCCATGACCCAGCCAAGTGAGTCACCTCCACCTCCACCAAGAGTCTCATCTGTCTCATCCACCCTGAGTCCCCCCCTGGAGTGAAATATATATATATTGCTACTTATCATAGCTAAAACCATTATAAAGTATAAAGTACCTCAGGCTGCAATTACAATTATCTTTTTAGTTGTGGAATGGAAGTGTCATTGGAATTCCTAATAGAAGTTAAAGGAGAAATGCTTTTTAGACTTTCTATATTCAAACTCTGTTGCTCCTACTCCCCTAAGGTAACACAGGTTGTTTTTGTTTTTTGTCACTAAGGTACATTAGTAGAAAATACTAGAGATGTGTTGTTTTGATAAAGAATCATATGCCAAGATTTTTAGCTTTGTAAGATTTATAGTTTCTGTCACAATGTTTTCTTTAGTCTTTTTGTCTCAAAACAACACAAAACAAAATGCAAAACCTGTAGAGAAACAATTTAAAAGGAGGAAAGCTTCACTTAACTCGTGGTTTTAGAAGACTTGTTTATGGGGGTTAACAGTTTTGACTCTGGAACTTGATGAAGCAAAACATTTTGGTAGCAGTTATGAAGGGCAGAGTTGCTCACTTCATGGCAAACAGAAAACAGAGGTAGTAAAACAGAAAGGGGCACAGTAAGCTATACCCTTCAACACATGCCCTCAGTGACTATTCCTGAAAAGCACACCCACCTCCTCATAGCTCAGAGACAGCCACTGCCCTTGTAATCCTCTCTTCCTCATAGCTCATCTCCCTGATTAGCTTGGAATCAGGCCTTCTACACAAGAGCCTCTGGGGTGAGTGTGGGGATACTTTATATACACAGCTATTTAACTCTGCTTCTCAACCTGTTGGTTGTAACCCCATTGGCAAACCTCTACCCTCAAAATATTTACATTATGATTCAAAACAATAGGAAAATTACAGTTCTGAAGTAGCAACAACAACAACAAAATTTATAGTTGGGGGTCACCACAACATGAGGAACTGTATTAAACACTTGTAGCATTAGGAAGGTTGAGAACCACATACTTAACTCCTCTGTTTTAGCCTAAAAGCAGCCAGACATAATGTGTGGATAGTTATAAAACTCCATTTGCTTACTAGCATAGGCAGTGTGCTGGAGTTTCAGTTTGGTGTCTGCTGCTTATTATGCTTATGACACCATATGCTTATAGTGACAGAGTGTGGAGATTTGCATGAGAATGACCCCATAGGCTCATTTGTTTGACTACTTTGTGGAAGTGTCTGGGAAGGATTAGCAAGGTATAGCTTCATCGGAGGAGGTGTGGCACTAGGGCTAGGTTTTGAGATTTCAAAATACTCCTACCAGATTCCTAGTATTCTCTTTCTCTCTCTGCCTTTGAGTTGTAGATTAAGGTGTGAGGTCTCAGCTATTCCTGCCACCATTATGAACACTAAGCCACTGTAGTAGTTTGAATGAGAATGGCCACCATGGGCTCACATAGTTGAATGTTTGGTCCTCAGTTGATGGAACGGTTTGGGAAGGATTAGGAGGTGTGGCTATGTTAGAGGAGGTGTGTCCTTGGGGGTGGCCTTAAGGTTTCAATAGCTCATGCCATTTTCAGTTAAATTTTTCTCTGCCTTATACCTATTAATAAAGATGTAATCTCTCACTACTGTTCCAGGGCCAGGCTTGTCCACTGCCATGTTCCCTGTCATGATGGTCATGAACGTACCCTTTGAAACCGTATGTTCCCAGTAAACTTTTCCTTATATAAGTTGCCTTGGTAATGGTGTCTCTTCACAGCATTGGAAATGTGACAAAGCCACCCTCTGAAACAGTAAACCTAATTAAATACTTTGTTTTATAAGTTGTTTTACTCATTTGTTTTTGTGCCAGCATTAGAAAAGTAGCTAAGACAAAAAGTATGTTTTAGCATGATTTATAAGTTAGCAATTGATTGGCTATTTATTGAATATCATCTGCTTTTGGTATTTTCATAAGAACTATGAAGGAATGAGAACAAGTATAGGAAGAGGGAAGTAACCAATCCTGTTACAGATTAAAACTATTTTATTTGGATATTTTTGTATAATCATTTCTGTTATATATACACAAATATGTACATTTCCTCAATTTACAAAGAAGAAAAAAAACACTAGGACTTATTTTTGGTTTTGTCTGAGCACAAAACCTAGGCCAGGTGCTAAACTCTTCCTCTAAGCAAACAGAGGCAGCATAATAAGGCTAGCTTATGTTTCAGCTTCATGAACATGCAGGCTCCTCCTCTATCTTCTCTTTACTCATTGATGATGATGGTGATGGTGATGGTGATGGTGATGGTGATGGTGATGGTGATGGTGATGGTGATGGTGATGGTGGTGGTGGTGGTGGTGGTGGTGGTGGTGGTGGTGGTGGTGGTGGAAAGGAGCCTGGATGTAGAGAATATACCTATTTGGTAAAACACCATGCATCTAAACACTTAAGACAGGACAGTGGTATAACACTTGCTCAGAATGTACTGTGCTCTGGGTTCAATTGCCAGCAGTGCAGGAAAACAAACAAAGAAACACCCAAATGCTTAAATTTGTGATTCTAAATTCACTAGCAGAAATTGTACTTTCTGCCTTAATATTATTTATTGAATTTCTGGTATAGTTCTGAAGCCAGGAGATCTCTCTAGTTCTTAGGGAAAAGAATTATAATGACATAATCTTCGAGCATTAATTCCTCATGTATCAGCTTTGTCAGTGATCCACAGACTCCAATAGTTCTCAGAAAGACAATTATGTTAGGCCACATGCTAACCAGTGTCATCTGGGAAGCAGGTTAGAGGTGTGGTTGTCCAGGAAAGAAAAAGGAGATTGGGCACTAAAAACAGGGGCAGGTGGAAAGAGGTGATCTTAATATGGAAATATGTGACCACATAGTTGTGTGCAGCATTTGTGTGCATCTACAAAAAGACGTTCTTTTGGGATGCACTTATGGAGAAGCCCCCAGAACAGAGATCCAGTGGGTGAAACCCTCAGAATAGGGATCAAGTGGGAGAAAAAAACCTCGAAACAGAGAGACATTTCCAGTGAGAGGAAAGCTCAGAACAATGGTTGGGATTCAGCCTTCAGGGTAAATTTACCTAAATTTATATGCTGGGTCTGTTCCCTCCCAGCTGTGTGCCTTTGAACGATGAGTGACTGGGACTTCAGTTTTCTTATCTGTAAAAATGGGCAGGTTGATGGCATGTGTTAAGTATCAAGACAATGCATGGGAAGCATTACACCCACTAGTGGGTGTTTCATGAAGTTCTCATTAGTATTTCCTGCCACTTAGCATTATTTGTGGGAGGAATAAAAATGGTAGGGTCATTGACATTTTAGCCATTTAGAAATTACATTTATAACAATTTTCTAACACAGATGGGCTGTACTTTGTTTTCTAGTATGGTAGGAGAGAAACACATTTTTGTCTCCTTACTTTAATGTCATCTGATCAGAGCAGCACATGAATTTCAGGTTGTCCTCCTCCCCCTCAGTGGCTGGTTTTAGAACACTAGGTTCCTATCTTCTGTCATCTGTCTGCCTATGTCATGCTGCATCCTTCACAGCAATGGATCCTAAGAAACTCAGGAAGTAGGAGATAGGTACACACCTACACTGTAAAAGCAGAAGAAAGGAAGAGAGAAACAACAGATTCAAAGGCAAAAGACACACTGGATGACTGATGCTGTAATAGTAGTTATTTCATATACAATTTTAGGCTAAAAATGCAGTTTCCAGGGCTGGAGAGACAGCTTGGTTGTTAAGAGCACTTGTTGCTCTTCCAGAGGACCTAGGTTCAGCTCTCAGCAACCACATGGTGACTTACAGCCGCTCCAGTTCCAGGAGACTCAATGCCCTTTTCTGAACACAGGTGCTAGGCATGCACATGGTACACATATACACATGCAGGCAGGACACTTTTGTTAAGATTTGTTAATTTGTTAAGATTCTGTAAATAGGGGCTGGAGAAATGGTTCAGGGGGTAAGATTCCCAGCACCATATAGCTGCTCACAACTGTCTGTAGCTCCAGTTCAGGGGAACCCTTATCTAGACATATTTACAGGCCAAGCACCAAGGAAATAAAAATTCTGTAAATAAAAATCAGAAAAAAATACAAATACAAACTAAGAAAATTGTATCAACTGTGACAGATAAAAGGTTAATGTACTTTTACTAAGGAAAGCTTTTATAGATTAATGACTTTCCAGTAGGAGAATCTGAACATAGCAAGAGTTACCCAGAGACCAAACCAATAAGCATGATAACATTAGTACACTTGTAATTCTCTCCTCTTTTCAGAGCTAATTTTTAATTTGATGTTGTGAGTATTTTAAGTACAGAAAAGTTAGCAACAGCCCAAATTTCCAGCAGAGGAAATATTTACACACATTAGACAAAATCTTCAAAGGGAAACATTATTATCAAAATAGTATTTTCAGAGAATATTTAATGAGATTAGAACATGATGACAAAAGGATCTTAAATTTAAAAAAATGAATGTTACCAATCAGAGAATGAAAGGTACTATTTCTCACAGTGCCCACATTCCTGTCCTGATTATTAGTGCTGTCTGTGTGAGCCACTGTGTTTTATCTAGACATATAGTGAGATTAAAGGAACAAGAGACAGAACAGCAGGAGGGCATTCAAGTGTGCAGACATCAGCCTTCAGTGCTAACGATGGCCTTGCAGGAGGGTCAGAGTCATTTAGGTTGTGTGCACGGTGTTAATGTGCTGTGATCAGCTCAAGGTAAGGTCACCTAGGGCCTGTGTAGTCCACACTGAGGCATCTCCTGAGGCTCCCATGCTCAAGCACAGGTCCTGCCCTCCAGCAGATGAGCATTGCAGAAGTGCTGCTGAACATAGGATCCCCACAAGCAACGCTGAAGCTTGCATACTTTGCCTTCTTTTGTCTCTTCAAACATACTGTCTGTTTTTCAGAAGAGAGATATGTTCAAGGAAAAAATAGAACAGGCTATAGGGTCAGGAGAGCTATATTTAAAACAAGTTTTAGCAATCCAGTAGCCACATGTCCTTGTTGAATCACTGAACTTGGTAAACTTCAGTTTTATCCCTTTATAGTGTTTACAATGCTAACTTTAGGTGGGCTGTATCGGGTGGTCAGATGCCAAAAACTATAACTGAGACATGTAAGCCAGTGTCTGGCACATGATGGCATTCAGTAGATGGTCAGTAAACATCAGCCGTGTCTTTTCTCTAGAATTTCTGTTTCTGTTGAATGGAAATGATTTAAAATTATGCCCCAATAAGATTATTTTTTGACCCTACTAAAATGGTATTGTATATTTTGTAGATAATAATGTGAATAATTTTAAAGATACAATAAAAAACTACTGTATCTTCTTACTTAGTCATGTTAAATATTTTATATGGTGGTCTCTACATTTGTTAATCTGCATGCTTTTTCTTGCTGTATCTTGGGAAAAAAAAACCCGTAAAACCCTGTGCAGGCCACCAAATCAGTGTTCCATGTTACTTTCCTTATTTTCTCTTTTGGTGAAGGAGGAAGAAGAAAAACATATTCTTTAAAATTTTCTCCATTAAAGAAGGGGAGTAAGGATGCTGGACTCATGGCTCAGTAGTTAAGAAATACTGCTCCTGTAGAAGATCCAAGTTCAGTCAGGTCCTAGCACTCACATCTATTTCAAAACTACATGTAACTCCAGCCTAGGGATGTGATGCTGTCTTTGGACTCCATGGATACCTGTACACTCAAGTGTGCAAGCATGCACATGCGCGCACGCACGCACGCACGCACACACACACACTCACTCACTCAAAAATGAAAAATAAATTTTAACTTTTGGAAAACAGCCTTGAAAAGCAAACTTCCTCTTTTTGAATGATTTTAGTATTTTTGCTCATTTAGTTTATTGATGTATGGGGTACCACATGAGGTTTCTAAATCATTGGTAATAGTCAAATTAGGTGGTGCATAGTTATCTTCTGAAGCTTTTACCTTTTCTTGGAGATAAAATACCCACTATCCTTTTTCCTAAATTTTTTAGGGTATGTAGTACCTTAACATTTTAGCCACAATGATATGAAAGAGCATGTCACCATGTATTTCTACTATATATTTCAGGACCTATTCACCAAACTGTTCCCTTGCTCCCTCCTCCCTGCTCCCTCCTCTGCCCCTCTTCTGCTTTACTCCGATAGACTCTGAGGGCTACCTTCTTACAGTCCACATGCATGACGTCAGCTGCTGAGAAGAAGCTGCTCAGTCTGGTGTCCTCCCATTTGTCTGGTTTTCTTGTGCTGTCTTTGTTATTGAGGTCATATCTAAAATGGATTATCCATTATAAAGTCACAAAGAATATTCCTAGTACTTTTTCCTAGGAGTTTCAATTCTCAGGCATTTTGGTAGGCTTGAATGAATTAATAATAAACTCAGAATTACCCAGAATCCACCAGTGTCACATTAAGTCAAGAAATTATAGCACTTCCCCATGGTATGAGTTAACCAAGAGCAAGCCCAAATTTGACTTCTGTACTTCCCTCTCCAAGTGTCTTTGGTTATTTCTGTTATTTCGGTTATTGTCTGCTGTATGAGTCGGAGTCTGAGCCTGCCTGAAGGCTGTCTTGTGAATCTCTCTCCATGCCTGTGTCTGGTCCTGTGTTTCTGTCCCTAACAAGAGACTTTGCTTTCTCGTTTATTGAACAACACAGAGAGTATAACATAGAGAAGGAATGGGGGATACTTTATAGTAATCTTTTAAAGAATTTTAAAAGGAATTAACTTGCTCCAACTGACCCAGTTAACACACAGTATTACAAACATTGTTGTTTATCAAGCTGTATCTGTATGTTGCATTCGACAATTATCGAGGATCTTATGAGACCACTGTCAGCTTATATTTGCTATTTTCAGCAAATGCTTATCATAAAACACACACACATTACTCTGGGTCAAGGTATATGGAAAACTACATAATTTAAGATTACAGCTATACATTAACTTAGGTTGTAAAAGTTGATTTCATGGGATATCCAAGGAAAGTTAGGTTGGATATTACACTGTTCTTTTAAAGGCAGGTTAAACAAAGAGGCTGAGTACACAGTGGGATAGCAGTCTTAAGTGACTTCCAAGTTTATTATTAACTCTGGCTGTGAAGTCCATTAAAAGTTCCAATCTCTTTGAATGTAAGAGGCATTTTTATTATAATACATTGTCACCAGACCGTATACCCTTTCTCAATGAATATTGTTTGTTCCCTTGGTAAAAGCCAGTTGGATGTGATGAATGGATTTACTTCTAAGCTCTCTGACTGTTTTCATGTCCAAGCTGCATTGTTTTAACTGTAATAGCTTTGTAGCATATTTTTACTTTAGCTAATGTAATACCCCTGCTTGGTTCTTCTTGTGCAGGTAGTTTTGGTTAAGATGATGATGATGATGATGATGATGATGATGATGATGATGATGATGATCTGAGGTTCTAGTTAATCTCCTACCATTTAAAAAGATTTGGTTGGGGCTGTTTTCATAGTGATGCAGTGTTTTATACTCGATGCCCCATGTCAATACCCATTCATAATATTAGAAAGTCACCTTCTGAGTTGGAGCTGCAGAATTTCCTGCTTTGAGGTTAACTGCCTCAGTCAACTTAATGATAGTGGCTTCCTTAACCTGGGGCTTTAGCCAACTGCTTACCCATCTCTAAAACACCTGCCTTATGTGCTAATTAAGTACACACAACTTGTTTCTTTGTCAAAAATGAATAAATCACATCCCAGTGAAGGACAGCAATTGCTGAAATCCATTTGAGATAGTAAGAACAGAGATGAAAATGGAAAATGTCATTCCAGAGGGACATGTCTATCTATCAGAGACTGCACTGAGCATCTGGGATTTAGATGTATTTTTTTTTTATAGTTTTGTTTGTTTTTGGTTTAAAGAAACTAGCTTTTTGGAAATATCAGTGCTTCAGTTTGCATTGCCTCTCACCCATAAACATTATGTGAAGCCTAGTGCATTTGTGATACACTTGGAGATACACTTCCAGTCATGAGCCCAGAGAGACAATGTTTGGTGCCCCCTAGAATATAATTTGGCTATCTGGTTAAAATGTAAAGCTAAATATAGTAATAGAATTGGAAATAGTGAAGCTGCAGGCTTATTCTGAGAAGCCAGACATGGGTAGCAGCTGAACTCCAGTGTCCTGGCTTGCCTGGCGGCTCCTTCCCCCTACATTGGACATACAGCCAGAGGAACTTGGCTGTAACAGTTCTTTAATATACATTACATTGGAAAATTGTCACATGTTTGGGACCTCACGAAGAATCTTGGTCTGGAAGTGGGGTTGCCCTGCCTCCATTGCAGACCCACCCCCACAGTGACACACTTCCTCCATCAAGGCCACACTTACTCCAACTAAGGCAGACCTCCTAATAGTGCCACTCCCTATGGCCAAGCATTCAGACATGTGAGTCTATGGGGGCCATTTCAATTCAAACCACCACACACCTTTGTGGTCTTTTTGCAGTGAGCAGCCAAATAGACATACAAGATACAGGCACAGACCAGAATCCCACAGCGGAGGAAAGAAAGAGGACTGTTGTCAAGCATGCAGGCATGTACAGCATGCAGGCACCACTGTTTCCAGGATAGAGACATATCCTTAATTTAAATACTATCTAAATTTTCCACTTAAGGAAGACTGATGTTACCAATCTCTGGGCATGGGCTGGACTCTGATAGAGAGGGCAGAGAACAGCAAGGTAGCCCAAGAGTAACAAACACATTGTGTCCTAGACAACAGCTTTAAGGTACCATTTCCAGATGTTACTGTTTTTTTATCCCATATATCCAAGTGCCTGCAGTGGGAAGGTGAGCCGTGGAACGTTCAGGCTTGATTGATCTCAACAATAAAGATCAGCCAACAAATCCAAAACACAGCCTTGACTTCCCCAGTCCATTTCATCTGGATTTGGTAATCTTACCTTCTGTTATTTGGTGTTGACTCAGAAATCTCATGTGAAAGGACACTTGGCTTCGCTTGAGACTCTTCGTTGCAAACTCCATCTGGCTGCTTTAAATGGGCTTCTCTACTGAGTTTCTGCTGGGTACTTTAAGTGCCCAATTAGATGATGTTTCTCTTTCATTCCCTTCCCTCATGGTTTAGAACTTAATAAACTTACTCATTCACAACAGAAAATATGTTATTCTAGATCATTCTCTGGATCATACACAACAAACTCCCAGAAGTAGTTCTTCTGGGGGCCAGGTTGCACCCACAAAGAGAAGTAAATTAATTACTAAGTTTTTAGGGAATGAAAAGAAGGAAGGAAGGAAAGAAAATAAGAAAGAAGGAAAAGAAAAAAAGAGAATAAGAAATACTGTACCTTGAGTTTTACCACTCTGTGGCCTGCAGTTGCTTCTTTGGCCCAAACTGTTACCTTACTTTGAGGCAAACTATTTACCAGTGAGTTAGCAAGCGATTTTTCAAACAAATCAGGCCAATCCATTAATAGAAAGCACAAAGAACAGAATGGAACAGAGAGGAGGTTTTATGTGGTCAAATAATCTCATCTGTTAAGAACGGAATATACATATGTGTAGTTATTAGGTTTAAAATCAAATCAGTTAAAATGCTTCAGCGTCAGCCTGTTGTAAGTTTTCTTAAAGGCATATATAACAAGAAGACTTTCAGAAGAATTGAGGAATTGCTAGTATTTAAACCTGTAGTGTGAGAATAAAGAAGAGTTTGTTTTTCTTTATTTTTTCCCTTCAGATGGCTCCTGTGCCCACTGTGGAACAAGGGTTGTACTCTCCTTTAGGTCTCATACCATGAGGGATTGTCTTACCACCTGATTTCCTATACAAAAGCCCACCACTCACTTCTCTACTCACTTTCAGCAATGTTGCCTAGATGCTTACTCTTTATCTGATACTACCAAGAGCTACACACACCTTAAGCTTACTCCTGTAGTGTTAGTTGTATTGCAGGAGCTGGCTCCAAAGTCATTCTCAAGAGTTGCCAGTTTTACTTGACACTGTTTCTACCAGGCACCCCTGTCTTCCCCAGGACTCAGTTCAGGGACGGTAAATGCCTTCCTTCTCTTTGCCCTGCTTTGGATCCTGATGTAACTCAGTGGTAGAGCCCTTGAATAGCATGTGTGAGGTTTTAGGTTGGATCTCCAGCACCACTAACAAATATAAAGTCTACCCGACCTGGCCTTTCTTTTACTCTGCCTTGTCTACTTAGAGCCCTTTTCTCCATTTTAATCTCGAGTTTGTGGGCAACCCTTTCACAGCCTGCAAGGAACAACATTCTGATCTATCGAGTTAGAGGCAACACCTGCTCCCTCTAGATTTTGTCTAAACATTTCTGCGGGCATATGAACTATCCTGTGATTTTTGCATGGGCATCTCATTTCCCCCTCTAAAGGTAGGTGTGTGTGTGTGTGTCTGTGTCTGTCTGTCTGTCTGTCTGTCTGTCTCTCTGTCTGTAAAAGGCATAAAGGTTAGAGGGGGACAAGTTTGGAAGAAAAAGAGGGTCAGTGGGGCAAAAGAAGATAAAAGGAGACACATGTTCAAATGCATTATATTCATTTATGAAATTGTAAAAAAAATAATTTTTAAAAAGCATAGGCTCAACCTCATTATTTTAATTTCATATATATGACTCTCAGTGCTGGTTCTGTATTTTACACTTGATGAACTAAGTACCATATAACTAAATTAAATAGCTAATATTAATAAATATAGAAGATTTATTGAGAAGTATTTCAGAGTACAGATAGGCTTTTTCTGGCTACTCTTGTTAATGTGCTTCTTCCCTTTGCTACAGCAGATTACTGTTACCAATATGGTGAAACTTCAGTTAGGCAGTTCTTTCTGTGTGGTACTTTAAGTAAGGAATTCCTGTATTCAGCTTTACAGCATGCCATTTTCCTAAACATAATCACTAATGTTCCAATACTATTTTCTGTGTAACTTCCAATGAAGGAGGGGTAAATGAAAAGTCAGTGACCATGTTTCTCCAAAGACAATAGGAAGCTCCTGTACATTCTGCACGGCTGAGACTAGGTGCCCTCCAATGTGAACACAGGGAAGTGTGTGAGTGTTCGTCTCCATCACACACAGCTGTCCTGCGGGAACAAGTATCACTCACTCAAGTGATTCTCTGCTTGTCAAGAATTCAGCATTGAGCTTTTTCAACTCCTCAGACTCTAAGCATTAAATGAGAATAAAAAGCCAATGCATAGATTGCACACAGAAGAGCCTCAAAGGATTACCAAAGTCCCTTTAATTTTGGCTGTCAATCACACCTCTTATTTTGTATGGTTCTAGTGCTTGTGCTTTGCAACACTATTTTTGAAGCTTTCTCAAAGGAGCACATTGATGCACATTTTCTCCCAGCCCAGCAAGAGCTAAGTAAAGGGTACCTCAGTGGCACTCAGAATCATAATAGCCTGCTGTATTGTTCCTATGTCTGCTTCTCAAAATTACCCAAAGTTCTTTAAAGACCAGAATTATATGTCAAGCTTTTTGACTCCTCAACACTTTACACAGTGCCTGATACACACTGGACATACATAGTTCATTGAGCCACAACTGATTATCTGCCTTTGAATTTACAACAGATTTTAAATAGCACACCATAAAGGAGAGAAAACTTATGAGAGCAGGCATGGAATGAAAAATAATAGTTACTACTTGCGTGGCACACCAAATTCCCAAATATTTGAAGAGTATTTCTGTCCTATATTACTTAGGTTTGGAAGAAAATAGTGTTTATTTCTGAATAAAGTCAGTTTCAGAATCTATTACTCCATGCTAACAGTACTACACTTTGTCTATTTTGGTAGAGCTACTGCTGAAAGATTGAAATATGTTAAAGACATTCTGTTTAAGGGTAAAGTCAAGTACACACAATGTATTTGGAAAAGATTTGCATGGAAATTGCTTTAACAAGAAAAGTGCCTTTGGAGTTTAGTATGGTAAATCATTATCCCAAGTGACTTCTTAAAATTTGTCTTTTAGTTTTGAGTTTATAGAATAGTTCTATCATTTCTCCCTTCCTTTCTCCTCCAAACGACTAATTTTAAGTGTTCTGTCTAGCCATTGTCTTCCGCTCTGGGCATAGTATCTTAGGATATCTAGGAAAATTCTTGGGTTATCAAAAAAATTGTCACTGAATCTACCTAACATGTATCTCACCCTGCTTGTGAACTTTGGAAAACACACACAGACTACAGGAGGAAAGAGAGAGGGAAGAGAGTGAGAGTGAGAGAGATAGAGAGATAGAGATAGATGAGAGAGAGAGGAAGAAAGAGAGAGAGAGAGAGAGAGAGAGAGAGAGAGAGAGAGAGAGAAAGAGAAGAGAGAAGGAAGAGGAAGAAGAAAAAAACAAAGTCCCAGGCATTAGAGACTTATTTTGCTATATTTATATTTAAAAATAATCTCCAAACTTACCTTAAAACATACTGTAAAATCCAAGAATATGAAATATACAAGTTTTTGTTTGGTTTTCCATCAGGATGCTGTTCTTCACAGTACTTATTTGTAAGTAAAAGAAAACCTATCATCTGAGACCTTGCTTCACTGTCTTCAGGGTTAAAAGGACTTGGGGCACTCCTTCCTGATGACAGGGAAAACTGATGGCTTCTTCCCAGCCAGGGAGAAAGTGGCATGAAAACCTAGGACAGCATTGTTCATACTAATATAGCACACTCCAACAATACTTACCCAGACCACAGCTGAGAAAAGAAATGTGTTCAGCTCAGCTCTCCCATGGAGCTGGCTGCTTTGTAAAACAGAAACAGGATCCCTGTAAAGCTGCCAGGGTAGAGTCAAGGGCTGAGGAAGAGTAGACAGGATGATTTATGAGGGGTTCTTACCTTAGCCATGAGTCTAAAAAGAAGTCTCCTCGCTTCTCCCTCACAAAGATCAATGCCACAGCATTTCTCAAGAGGATGGTGATACAGAAAAGCTTGAGAGCCAGCACAAGCAGCACAGGAGAGCAGGAGAGGAGGGGCCGCAGCAGGGAGGGCTGCTCCTTTTGTGCTTTTAATCCTAACTGAGCTGACTGGATGGAAAACTGGTTTTGTAAGGTGATACAAATGCTATGTATATAAAATATGCCTAGAAAAAATATTATTTACAGATACATTATGAACATATTTTATTCCCAGATTTTTAAAAAAGCATCTCCTAAGCTGCCATTTTAGCAGATTTTCAGAGACTCAGCATGCTAATGGCAGCAGGAGTTATGTTTTATTTATGAATGGCTAAGAAAGATGATCTTGGTACAGGTTTGGATTTCCTTAGCACTCATTTTGGGCATCCTGCAATTAGCCAGCATTATCAAATGCCCATGCCAGTTTTCATTTTCACAGACTACTATATTGGTGACTTGCTCAAGTCTACATTGCTGCCTGTTTATTAGGGTTACTACTGCCGTGATTAGACAGCTTGGGGGAGCTAACGGTTGATTCGGCTTATTCTTCTTTATCACTGAAGGAAGCCAAGATAGGAACTCAAACGTGGCAGGAATCTGGAGGCTGAGCAAGCTGTATGTGGAACAAGTCAGTAAGATGTACTCACAGAATCCAGGTCCACCAGCCCAGGGCTGGCACCACCCACAATGAGATGGGCCCTCCCCTATCAACCATTGAATTAAAAAAATGTTCTACCAGGCTTGCCTACAGCCAGATCTTATGGAGGCCCTATAGAGTCTAACTTCCCTCTGGAATGTCACAAAGAAAAATGACATCACTCACCTATCCTTAGCAGCCATCAATTGCCAGTAAGCACCCCAACTAGGGTTGAAGCCTTATGAACCTTTTCCCAGCCAGCCAGGAACATTGACTGGCTTGTCTGTGTAGGTCATGTGCAGGTAAGCATCAGAGCTGTAAGTTCCTGAGTGCAACGGCCACATCCTGTCCAGAAGACAGCATGTGACAGCACTTCTCCCCATCCACTTGTCTTTATTTTCCTTCCTCCCTTTCTTTTGTGATGGTCCCTTAACTTTGATGGTAGAATAAATGTCTGATTTAGGACTGAACACTCAATTGTCATTAATTCTCAACACATTGACCATCTATGAGTCTTGTCATTGATTGATACCTACTGCAAAAGCAAGATTTTCTGACTAAGGCTGAGAATAACACTAATCTATGGGTACAAACATTAATTTTTTAGAAGGCAATTTGAGGACATTTCCATTGAGCAAAATAAAAGCAGTAGGTAAACTGAGACTTACACCTCCCTCAACCATAGGTCTTTGACCAGGTTAATATTACAAGGTATAAATTCTTTTCTATGGAACAAGCCTCCAATGCAAGCAGAAAACCATTGGTTATACCTCTGACAGTCATGCCACTATTGGACTTTGCCTGACAGGTATTTTAGCATTTAGGGTATAGTTTGACATCTACCTTTCTGAATCAGTGTACTAGTTATTTATTTTAGTGGGACTTTGCTAAGGTTCTAGGAATTCTAGTCATCAGAAACAAGTGATTTAACAAGGAATAAAAACAAATGAGTCAGACACCAGAGCAGTGGCTCAGGAGTTAAGAGAATTCAATATTCTGCAAGGGGTTCAGTTTCTAGAGCCCATATGACACCTACGGCATATACTTACATGCACACATATAACACATTCACACACACACACACACATACACACACACACACACACACAATCATAAGAAACAGAAAGCTTTACTGATTACAGTCATGCCTTTCTCAATTTTCTCCCTTTTCCTTTTTTTTTTCAGTGAGCATGTTTTTGAACACGTTAACCCCAAAGTTCTACGTGGCCCTGACAGGCACTTCCTCACTAATATCAGGACTTATTTTGGTAAGTGATGGAATTCTTATAATTTAAAAACTTATTAGCATGTATGTTAGTGTGACTATTTTTAAGGAATAATCTGGGAGAATATACATCCGCAGTTTTCAGTATTCATTTTGTGTGTGTTCATGTTGGATGGGCATGAAGAGGAGAATTGTCCTTATATTTCTGCTTAATTTCTACAATCCTTTTTTTTTAATGGGAAGAAAAACAACTCTTAATATGGGGGACAATCAGAGATGTTCATAGACCAGATTCTAGTATCTAAACATCTAAAATGTGCTGGGACCATTGCTCAATGGTAAGAACTTGCCTCATATTCATGAAGCCCTGGATTCAGTCCCCATCACCACAAAAAGTAGACAGACAGACAGACAGACAGACAGACGGACGGACGGATATATATTGCTGTTGCATAAAAGTTGCTTAGTTCAACTAAGACTGGTTTTCATGTGTAAAGGATTGTTAGATGTAATATCATTAGGAATAATTTTTACATGTGCTGGTATGGATTGTGGCATTCATAACCCTTTTCTCCCTTCATTTTCTATTCATTCAGTGTTTACATTCACTTCTTTATTGCTTCCCTTAAGAAAAAAAATCTCATATAGATAAAAAAAATCCTATCATCTTACAACTTCATGAGTTTATTATTCTGTAACAGCTATAGATACAAAGGATCATGTTACCTACCGTAATTCACTGGAGTGAACATTATGGGGCTGTCTAAACTCAATGAGCCCATTCTCACATAACTTAATAATCTTTAAAGGAGAGAAATTTTAAAAAGTTTTTTTTTTCCACATCCAAAATCTTGTGATTACTAATTATTGTAGAAATAGGGGCAAGTAAAACATTATAGTATTATTATTACTTTAAAAATGAATTATCAGTAGGAAGAAATTTAAGGGGAGATAGGTACAAACATGTCGAAGAAAGAGAATACCTTTACCTAGAATAATGAAAGATTTCAGAAGCCTGAGCTTATAAGATGGAGAAAGGCAGATTCTGTAAACAGATGGAAGTAGAAACTGGCAATGTGGAGTGAGAGCATCCTTTTCAGACAAGAGAGCATCTCTAGGTTCAGCTTGTTATGTCTGCATCACATGGGCTATGTGAAATATGCAAAGTTGGTCTTATGGAGCCATCCCAAGATCAAAATATATGGAGAAAGCCCAGAGCTGAGTGCAAACTTCAACCTGAGACAAGAGGCCTTGTTATTAAAACTCACCCATAGAAAAGAGGTGTTGTAGTTGGTAGCATGCTGCCTCTTAAACATCCACTGCCTACACATGCATCTCTGAAAACTTATGCCTGTTCAGGAAATTTGAGGAAAGTAAGGGCACTGTTATAGACAGTTGCTCATAAAACCACCAGGTTGGTTATTAACTTATTCTGTCCAGGGACTGTATTTTATTCTAACAATGACTTCCTCCTGGTTTTTAGTGATAACTTTCTCTTGTGAAATAATGGTGATAACATGTGATATTATTTTACTGTAAATACTTGGCAAATAAGTTGTAGCTATAATAATAATAATAATAATTAAAGATTAATCCCACATTAATCTTTAGCCTTGGTGAGGTGACTGTAGAACTAAGGACATTGTAATAGAACACGAAACCTGATGGTCTGAAAGCCGAGGTGGTGAGAGCTCACCAGTCTCAAGGATTTCTGCAACTGAACCTGCAAGATTACACAGACAATCAGCAAAAGAGACAATAATTAACGAAAATATTTTTAATCTGACTAGGACAAAAAATGGAGGAGTAAATATTTTGATAATCTCTAAATGTTCTCCAATGTAGGTGATGTGGGACAGAGAAAAATGATCAGAGAACTTCTTCCAACAAAACTGGTAGAACCTGCATTGCTAGGAAAACCCAGAGAAAAATTCAGTAAATAGCAAAAGTGTGAGAATGAATCACTCCAGAAGCTTCTACTTTATGGATGAAATGGAAGATTTTCATTGGGAGGCTGCATGTTTGCTACTTAGAGATAGGTAAGAAATTATAGTAGCATGCTGGGAGTTGCTCAATAGCTAGGAGAAGGCACGCCATGGGTAATAGTAACAGGAAGGGAATTATGTCCAGCCTCCCAGTGATTGAAGAGGAAGACCACAAGGGACTGGGCAACTGAACTTTCTAAGACTCCAGGGTCATTAGGTCTAAGCTTTTATTGTTCAGGTGAAAAATTTGAGAGTTCTCAAAGAAAGAAAAGGAACTCTTGGGATTTAAGTTATGCAATTTCCTTGTGGTGAAGTAGTCAGGCCTCCAACCTATGCTTTCACTTGCTTGATAAGTTCCTGTTAAGTGCATTATGAAAACGTAAGACACCCCCCCACACACACACACACATTTCTTTTTCTTTTCTTTCTTTCTTTTTTTTTTTTTTCTTTAATAAAACGAAGAGTGTTTTATTCTTCAGAACTCTGGTCTCCAAGTCTAAGATGGTGATGCACAAGTGCTTGCAGGACCAGTTTAAAGCACATTAGGGGAATTCTGGGGAGGAGTTGGTGACCTCTATCATTGGCTCTGTCTCTAGGGACACTCCCAAACCATTGCTGGGGAAGTCAAGAAACTGTGGCTGAGGAGGTCTGGAAACTGCTGCTGACCCATTGTCCTTGCCTCAGTCCAGGTGGCTGGGCAGCTTCTGAGGCCTGGACTTGCCCAATTCTTGGAAACAGAGATTTAGGCCTACTTTCTTGAACTGTTAATTTGAAGCCTGTCATGGAGTCAGCCTGTCTGATTTCCTCCTTTTGGGCCATCTCAAGTCTTTGAGATGTTTCTATGGGCTGGTATTATTGTTTGAGAATCATCAATTGAATGATAGATATCCGTTCCTCATTGATTACATAGTAACCATAAGTCAAGGCCTATATTGGTAGGATAACTAGTCAGGGTGGTCAGACAAGGAGACCATTGAAGAAGGATTCATACCAACCCTGAGACTGTTCTCTTTCTATTCTTCTGTCTTGTAGTCTCTTCTGACTAAGGCCATGGATTCTTTGACCACCTGAGTGGCCTACATAGAAACAACATTCCGCACCTAAGGCTGCACAGAGTCCTCACTGCTAGAGGAACAGCAAGTTTAGGCCTCTTCTGTTCTGTAAGACTACTTCTGCCATGGAGAACAGGGAATCCTGCAGGGCTGTGATGGGCTTTTCCATCTCCTGTACATATGCATCTATTGCCATCCATAGGGCCTTGTAATTTTTATCTTGGAGTATCTAAGGCTGAGGTCCCTACACTAGCAGTTCCATCCAGCCCTATACCAAGGACCGAACCTAGTGAGGTGCTAGCTGGTTGAAGACATCTTCCCAGAGTAAAAAGTCACTCTGGGTACAAGCTGTACTAGACCATAAAAATCCTTAGTCATATTTACAACCAGACCATAAATGCATGGAGTAACCCCTGAGGTACAAGCCCACCAAGCATCGTCTGGGGGCAGCATGTATCCTGCAACAGTAGGGGTTACAGTGTGGTTGCAGAGGTGGGAATAGGCTGGGGATACCTTATTTTCAATGTAGAGTCCCTCTCTGATAACCAACAGTCCTGTGTTAAGTCTGGGTTGGGAGGAGTTAAGAACTGGCAGTCCAATCAGACTTCTTGCCATCCACTGTGAACTTGATGACAAGGTTGTTGCATCGCCCCTTGGGGGCACACAGATAGTAAGGAGACTCCCAGTTTATCCACAGTTGCAGCATTAACATGGGAGTAGTATATCCATGTCCTGATCTTATTTATCTTAACAGCTGTAGGCATGGTCAGGATCATGGTCCTTTCCAGCAAGGTTCCAGAGTCTGTGGTTATGTCTCTTAATCCAGACTTCATCACCTGGTTCAGAGCAATAGAGGTTAGGAGAAGAAGCTGACTCATAAACCTAACAGATGGCAGGCCAAAGTTGCTTCTGGATCCTATGGAGGGCTTCTAAGAACTTTTAAAACTTATATTGGTCATATTCATCTCAGATATCAGACTGGAGGTTAGGCAGCATGGAAGGGGGGGCTCCCATATAGGATCTCAAAGGGGGGGGAGAGACCTAAAGTATAGGGGTAATCCTAGCCTTATATAAGGCATAAGGTAGGAGAAAGCCCAGTCAACTTCAGTTTCAGGGTTAATTTGGTCAAAGCCTCCTTCAGGGCTGACTCATCCTCTCTACTTGCCCTGAACTCTGGGGTCTTTACGCACAATGTAATTTCCAGTTGATTCCTAGAACCTGTGCTAGAGATTGAGTTATCTGAGAGATGAATGCTGGTCCATTGTCAGACTGTCTTAGTTAGGGTTTTACTGCTGTGAACAGACACCATGACCAAAGAACAACATTTAATGGGAGCTGGCTTACAGGTTCAGAGGTTTAATCCATTATCATCAAGGTGGGAGTATGGCAGAATCCAGGAAGGCATGGTGCAGGCAGAGCTGAGAGTTCTACAGCTTCATCTGACGGCTGCCAGTGGAAGACTGACTTCCAGGTAGCTAGGATGCGGGTCTTAAGCCCACGCCCACAGTAACACACCTACTGCAAGAAGGCCACACCTCCTAATAGTGCCACTCCCTGGGTCAAGCATATACAAATCTACACAGACCCAAGCAGGGTAGGCAAACCATACCTGGATATGATGTCTTCCAGAAGCTTCTTTGCCAATATTTGGCAGTCTCCTTATTTATAGGGTAGGCTTCTACCCATGCTGAAAAGATATCTTCAAAAACTAGCATTACTTGTATCCATATCTTTCTGGTTTTATTTCTGTATAATCTATTTCCCAATTAGTTCCTGGCCATTGACTCCTGATTCTGGTTCCTGGAGTTGCTCTTTGATTGGGGCCTGAGGAGTTCACAGCCTGGCAGGTTGCATAGTCTGAGATGACCTGATCAACCAAGCGTCCTAAGTCAAATATTTTGTACCTTGCCCCTCACAGCAGTTCCTTCAGTATTTGATGATATAGGTGTGAAGCCTGATGAATCTGATGGAGGCGTGGCTTAGCAAACTCCTTAGGTAGGATGGTACAGCCTTCAGAGGTCAGCAAGCATCCGTTTCTTCTGTAAACTCCTTGGCATTTCACCTGATGTTGTTTGTCTTCAGCAGTATATTTAGGGATGGCTGGGAGTGCAGGGGGAAGTAAAATGACCAGGATGTTGGCAGTGGAAGCTTGGGTGGCCTCCCTTTCAGTTTTATCAGCTAGCCTCTTCTCTCCAGCTATTTCTGATGTCCTTTTCTGATGCTAGGGGCAATGAATTATGGCCACTTTGAGAGCAGGCCATAATACCTTTAATAGAGCAAGAATTCCTTCCTTATTTTTGATAGTTTTTCTTTCAGCAGTCAATAATCCCCTCTTGGAATATGGACCCAGAGCAAAGACATATCTGCTGTCAGTGTAGATGTTAGCTATGTTAGCTCGGGGGAGTTAGAGCCTTTAGTTCTGCTTTATGGGCTGAAGTTCCAGGAGCAAAACAGTTGCCCAAATAGTGGAGTCCAAGTCCACTACACCACTTCCCCTACATACCTGATTCCATTCTGGATGAAGCTGCTCTCATCCATGAAGTAGATATATTCTGGCCACAGGTCTTTTCCATGGTTCCAAAGTTTGTGTGACTTTGCTGTCTTCTTTGCTCTCCCCTTTCTCTGATCCACATACAGGTGGAAACGTTTGTGAATGTCCGGGAGGACCAAGGCTGGTGCCTCCAATAAGGCTCTTCCTAGAGTCTTAGAAGCCATGTCTATCTCAGGGATTCATTCTATTTTGTCTTCTTGGACACTGGTAGCCTCATATAATGGTTTGGCTATCTCAGTGAACCTTAGCACCCAAAGTCTATAAAAACCCCAGATTGCAGAAACTCCTGTACTTGCCTTTGGGTTGATGGAACTGGGATGCTAAGGATGGTTTGCTTCAGGGGCACCTGACAGCATATGTGGGCCTGCCCCCTGATTATGTACCTCAAATAGGTGACCTCAAGTTGACAAAGCTGGGCCATCTTAGTAGACACTAGGTAGCCAAGTTGACTCAGTTCCTGTAGCAGGTCTCATGTAGCCTCCTAGCATGTCTCCAAGTCAGGCCCACAATCAGCATGTCATCTCCATACTGGAGCACTGTTATTTGGGGGTGGGCCCACCCATACTCACTCCAGTCCTCATGCGGTGCCTTGTCAAAGATGGTGTGTGAGTTCTTGAATCCTTGAGGCAAGTGTGTCCAAGTCAGTTGTCCCTTGAAGCCTCTCTCCAAGTCGTGCCATTCAAAGGCAAATAGAGGTTGGCTTTTGGGTGCCAGAGGCAAAGCCATTCAGTGGCTGAAGCTTCCAATGGATGTCTGAGCCAGTTTGTTTAACAGAAGCCATGTTCACAGCTGACTGGTGCTCTCTGGCTTCTGGGTCAAAAGGAGTGTAGGTTCTATAGGCTTCTAAAAGTCTTTCTAGATATTCCCTCGGGCTATCATTCTTTCCCTGCACCACATGGCTCACTTTAGATAAATTTGTGGGTCACCTGGCAGCCTCTTGGAGACCCCCCATCAGAATCTAGTGGTGGACCCAGAGCCTCTCTTTACCTTCAGCGGTGGGTGTTAAAATCCTAGTAGTGTTGCGTCAAAGGAAAGGCTGCATGGATACCAGCCTGGACTTGAGTGGACAGCTTTGCTCTCAGAACCAATTTCCAGGTGGCTCCCACGATCCTCTCTCTCTCTCCTCTGTTGTGAAGAGGACCTGGAGCAGTTCCGGACAGTCATTGCAGGTGGGCAGGTGAGTCAGCGTGATTAGATCTAGAAGACCTGTGAGAACTGATCATTTTTCTAAAAATGGGGAGTTCTGCAACTTCCAATTTTAAAGATCATTATTGTCAAATGGCACGTATGTCATGAACTGTCTCCCCTGAGCATCTGGGGGTCTCATAAGTAGGAGGGGTAAAGCTTTAGTAGAGTTGGCCCTCTGGGCAGTATGGGCCAAGTGTGAGGTGGACTCCAAGTGGAGTCAGGGGAGTCAGGGGCTGCTCCTCCCTCTGCCTGTGCTGGTTGTAGGAACAGGAACACAAGGAGAGGGAGAGATCCTCCTCTTCCTCCTCGTAGCAGAAAGGCAGAGCAAAGCAGGAGACCAAGGCTGGCTCTCCTTTAGAGGAATAAGGGTGGGGAGTGGCTAGGCCCATAACAAAAAAGGTCTTGTCCAAGCAAAGGGCTTCTTGACCAGGTATTACCATGTAATGATATATGGTAGTTGGTTCCGATGGCCCTGGCCTCATAAACTAAACCTTCACCCTGTAATGATGGGGAGATGGAAAGTCCCCTCCTCAGGCCATCCTACCTTATAGGTGGGCCATTCATTCCTGCAAAAGATGGTTAGTTTGTAGGGACGAACAATCAGATTGGAGTCTTTTGCAACTCAGCAAAAGTCCTTAAAATGGTTCAATACCCAGTGGGGTGCTTTGTGCCTGTCCCATCCTAGGAATCAAAGAAAAATTTGTATGAGAGGGCAAAAAGCACAAACAGAATACACATAGACAAACACAGAAGGACATTCCAAGGAAAACAAAAAGGCTATCTCAGATGGTCTTCCTCCCTGTGCATGGGAGGCCCATATACTCACAGCCAGTCCAGAATCTAGATGAAAACTAGCACATTCTCTTACTTCTGGTAAGGGTTTGGGAGCATCCTCCATTGCCCATGGCTTGGTGACAAAATACGTGTCCACTTTGTCCCTCTCAGCCTGCAGATTAAACCCAAAACAGAAACACAGAGATGGACAAAAGACAATTGGGCACCTGGACTTATTGATCAGAAAAACAGTGGACTGTTTGGGTCAGGGGGTCTCTAGAGAAGCCCAGACAAAAGCCCCCAAATGTTAGGGTTCATGATTCACCAAAGGATGATACCCCAGACTCAAATATTATGAAAAAGCAAAGAGTGTTTTATTCTGTAGAAATCTAGCATGCTGGGGTCTCCCATTCCAAGATGGAGACCATCAGTAGTTTTTCCAAACAAGTTGAGACTGGCTGTGAATTTGCTAAGCTCCCTGTCTCACTGGTTGCTCTCTGTGGTTCCTGTGGCCACAACCTATGCAGACAGCCTCTTTCTGCTTGACTTCATGGTGCCTCATTGCCTGCCTCCCATGGATGAGCTTAAGCTGGTCCTGCCACAGAAAAGGTACATGCCCTCACACATTAAACCTGCCAGTCCTGCCATC
Source organism: Arvicanthis niloticus (assembly GCF_011762505.2). NCBI lineage: Eukaryota > Metazoa > Chordata > Mammalia > Rodentia > Muridae > Arvicanthis > Arvicanthis niloticus. Next base: position 44,012,746 of record NC_047672.1, on the reverse strand, counting down.
TATCTACCATTGAGGATGAATCCACTCTGCCCACGTAGCCTTGCTGGTCAATTGATGTTCATTCCAAAGGAGAAAATATTGGGGTTTGGTTTTACTTTGAAAATAGGTTGGCATGTAAAGAAAATAATTCTCTTAATTTAATCAAAATGCTGGTAGAGAAATCACTAAATATGATAGTGAAATTTATACATGGATTCTTGTATTCCTATTAACTTGATATAGAATGCCCCTGTGCTTATATATATGTATATATAGCATGTATATATGTTTTGTGCAAAGGTATAAAAAAGGCATGCATGTCATACTTTTAAGTGTCAGCAGAATAAGTAACAAAATAAAAAGTACTAGTTCATGGTTGGATGTAAAAGAATCATCTTTTGGAAGGTGGTAGAAGATATGGCACTGGGAAGAACTCAGAGGTAAGAAAAGAAGCATGTCTATTGGTGGTGTCCTTGTTCAGAGCTTGTTTTGGAAGTTACATTGTTGAGGTATTATGGGGGAAGCATCCATGTCATTTCTAGAAGATACAATCTCACAGCTGATTTTCTGGTCTCCTGGCTCTTGCAATCTTTCTGATCCCTCTTGTGTGATATTAGCTGTTACAAATGTATCAACTGGGCTAGACTCCCCATGGTGGACAGGTCTCTGAATTTTGATAATTTATGGTTTTCTGTAATGGTCTCTTTTCTGTTTTAAAGAGGAGTTTCTTTGATGAGGGGTGAAAGAGACCCTATCACTAAACAAAGGATTACAGAGAACTAAGGAATGCTGAGACAGAAAGACATAATCTTCCTGGAGAGGAGCCCCCTAATTGGTTATCTAATACTAATTGGTCAGCCCTGAAATCATATACACACAAATAAATGGGCTGAACAAGTTGAATTGTATATTTATGCTTTTGTGTGTGTGTGTGGTAGGTGTGAAAGTGATTGGAGGGAGAGAAAGGAAAGAGAGAAATGATGCAATCATATTTTAATTAAAAAAAAAATCTTTCAATCAGTTAAAAAACAAAACAGTACTTGAGTTCCCACTGGACCAGGTACTGAATAAACACCTGGTTCGTGCTTATTGTTTCAATTAGTGCTCATTGAAATTCAAAGTGGTGGGTATAACCCATGTGTTCACAAGGTTGAGTGGAAACAGACACAAAGATTATGTAATTTAGTCCAAGGTTATATAGCAGATAAATGTTAAGAGTCAGGTCCTCATCTCTTTATGTTCTCTTTTATCCCCACTCAGAGTCACAGAATGAGGTAGTTGTTCTGTCTCCTTTCAACTCTTCATCTAAAGAACTTGACCTATTATTCATGTAGATCAAATGCTGGTAATTCTGGAGCTCAAGGTGAAAAGAAAGAAAAACTTGGAGACACTTGATTAGAAGGGCTTTTAGATGGTGCAGTAGCTCATATTTGCCAGGTTGTGTTAGGAATTAAGCGATCCAATCCTCAGCTCTAGTATACAAAATGACAAGTTGTGGGGGCCAGACTTTGGGGGCGTCTGCAGACAATGAAATGAAGATGAACCCTATTTAGCCTTATCATCTCACAGTCATTTGTGTTTACCATGAAAATTTATCTTCTAAAGGAGCCAGGCAAAGACTATATATAGAAGCTTGTCAGCATCTGTGCACAAGAGCATTTGATTGGATTAACAATTAGACACAGCGAAACTGGAGAAGATGAACAAACTAGCAATGGATAAAAAGACATAACCAACCAATTTGTCTTTTCTAATTTGCATTAAGGCACAAATTAGTAAACTTGCAAGCCGGGGAACTCCAGGGCAGTAAAGACCTGTAGCCTAGATATCCAGAAAAGGCTTGCTCATCCCTGCTTGCTGAGTGTCAATGGGTTGACAGCTAGGCTTTACCTGTCCATTGCTTTTCCATGTCATTCTACCTTCACAAAAGTGCTGCCTGGGAAGGTAGTTACCAGCACATTCGAGAACTTGGTATTTTTCATTTTCACAGACTCACAGAAATGGACAAGTGCATGTGAAAGAGATGAGTAGGGAGAATGAAAAAAGGAAGGAAAATATGAAGAAGAGAAAGAAGGCCAGTGGTAAAGTGAAAGACTACAGTGTTTTCAGGAGGACATAGGGTCTTCTTTCTTATTTGGTCGTAAAAGTTAGTCAGATGTGGCCAGTTTAGAACACAGAACAACACTTAACATAACTTACCCATATTTTATTTTTTTGATCCTTTATTGTCCTCTTCCCTTCTAAACTGGAAATGGTTTATTTGGTGTTAGATTTATTATCTTATGTATGTGAGTATGTTGCCAGAATTTATGTATGTATGTTTACTATGTATGTGTCTAGTGCCTTCAGAAGCCAAAAAAAGAGTTAAATTATCTGGAGCTGGACCTACAGATAGGTGTGGGCCACTATGTGGGTGCTGGCAACCAAGCCTAAGTCTTCTGAAAAAGTGATAAATGCTCTTAATTGCTGAACCATCTCTTCACTTCCATATATGTGTCCTGAGCACATTGGTTGATACTTAAAGGACTGTAGTTGATTACATACCTAATACAGTTCATGAGTTAGCTGCATCAGAATTATCTGGGGAGATTGCTTTGAATTCTGAGGACTGCTTTAATCAGAATCTGTAGAGTATGAAAGGACAGGCACCATCACAGTGTGAACCACAGGGTTTGGGACAGATAACACAAGCAAAATCCTTCCTACTCTTCACGATCCCATGACTATTAGTTGGCCCCAGGAGAGTGGTTCTTATCTCCAGGCAACAAAAATAAATGCTACAGTAGAAAATCCTACCCAGTCAATATATGTGCATGTAGGTGGGCTTTTGACCTTGAAGAATACCTCATCTTCCTGCCTCTTTTAGTCTTTGCAGCAGGAGCCCAGAAATGAGAGTGGGAGAATATGAGTGTCAGTTCCACACATAGCTGCCACAACTCTTCAGGGAAACAGGTGGCTACTGAGGGATTGGCTGAGAGTGAGGAAGCAGGATGTCAGACCCACACAGCAGCTACACAGTATTTATAACCAAAGCATGCAGGAAGAATGAGCTGCTTACTCTTCTTTCTTTTCCTTCCTTCCTCACTTCCTTCTTTCTTTTAACTCTTCCCTCCCTCTATCCCTCCTTCTGTCCTTCCTTCTTGCCTTTTTTTTCTTTTTTAGTTAATGTCAGTCTTGAATTGTGAATAAGGGATTTTGAAAGTGCCAGTTTGTATGAAGGAAAGGATACACTCAAGAATTCAAACAGATACTAAAAATAGTTACAAATGTCACTGTAGTGCTTGTCAATTGTCTTAGTTTTATCTCAGATGCTCAGATGATCTTCTTTTGTTAAAGAAAATAATGTGTACATACATGGGCAGGCGTACAACACACACATGCATGTATGTACAAATGCAGATGTGCAGTGTACATACATGGGCAGGCATACAACACACACACATGCATGTGTGTACAAATGCAGATGTGCAGGCACACATGGTAAATTACCTTTCACAGGACTGTGTATCCTTCAATCTTGGCATCATGCCTCTTTGTCATTCGTGATTTTGTACCTTCAGATTTTCTCTTTTCATGTTTTCTTGTCCATTTCAAAAGTGCGTGTGAGCCTTTTTTTTTTTTAAACAAAAACAAACCAAAAGAATATCAACAAAAATAACACACCCCTGGCAAAAAACCTTAACAATTCTTCTGTTTATTTAGGTTACATGCAGTTAATCCACTGACCCATCATCATCATCATCTACCCATCTGACATTATAATCCTTGCATTAGCCTTTCCCTGCTCATGCTGAGTGCTCACTCTGACTTGACTACACACACTAGAAAACAGCCCCATAGAATCAAGGTAACCAGCCAAGGTTACTTACTGATCCTGGCTTTCTAGGTAAGAGTATTTTGATCTTAACCTAGATAGAATTAATGTTGGCTTCTTAAATACCATACTCTGTTGATGGTGCGAATCCCATCCTACTTAATCTGTATTGCTCTAGAGGTGGTGCATGGGTATGAGAAAGCGTAGTGGAAAGATTAACGTTTTAAAATTAAGAACTGCATAATTTTACATTTTAAATTATAAGTAAGTTATTTGGCAGACAAGAGAGATTCCCCACTTCCCAATATGCCGCAGCTACAAAGCTAGGATCTCTAAGAACTATTTTAAAACCTAAATTTGTTTATGAATGCTTCACTGTTTACACTGTAGGTATGCACCAGGGAAATGTATTCAAAGTGACACCAAATATGTATGCATTAAATAACACCATCTGCCCATCTGAATCCATTCAGCACTTTAAAAATATTGTGAAGTGTTCCTCAAAATCTGATGAGTCTTGGAATACAGAGAAGATTGTTATGCTACTACCTCAAGTTAAAGGTCTTGGTTAATTAAAGTTTGGATTGGCTCCCTTTCTTTTCTTTTGGTACATACTGGAAGAACAGGGGGCATTTATACTAGTGTCCCCTCTGTAAATACAACTTCTATTTTCCAGATATTAATTTGGTCTCAGATACTTAAGCCTACCCTTTGTAGCTGTGATGGTTTGTACATGCTCAAAGCAGGGAGTGGCACTATTAGAAGGTGTGGCCCTGTTGGAGTAGGTGTGACCTTCTTGGAGTAGGTGTGTCACTGTGGGTGTGGGCTTTAAGACTCTCATCCTAGCTCCCTGGAAGTCAGTATTCTGCTAGCAGCCTTCAGATAAAGATGTAGAACTCTCAGCAGCTCCTGCACCATGCCTGCCTGGATGTTGCTATGTTCCTCCCTTGATGATAATGATGAACCTGTAAGCCAGCCTCAATTAATTGTTGTCCTTATAAGAGTTGCCTTGGTCATGGTGTCTGTTCACAGCAATAAAAACTTAGCTAAGACAGTAGCTCTTTCTGAACTCTGGCTGGCTGGTTCAACTCAGCTGTTCTACCTGAAACTCTTTTTCAAGCTGACTGATTCAATCTACCTACTCTGGGATTCTCACTGAATTGCTCTTTTTGGCCACAAACTAACTCTGGCAATTTGTTCTAATCTTATGGCTACTTCTTACTCTCTAGCTCCAGCTGCCTCTGCATGGACTCATGAATGAGTTCAACTCCACTGCACTGTAGTCACTGCATTGCAACCCAGCTTAACTGACTGACTCACTCTCTGCACTGCTCTTAAATAACTTCTCTTTCCTGTGCTGAATTGGGTATATTGGGTATATTGGGTATATTGGGTATATTGGGTATATTGGGAATTGGGTATATCCTATCTCTGACTCATTCTGTCAAATCTTTTTCTGATTTGTCACTTTGCCTCTCATTTAGATATTATTGATTGGAATTAAAGGTGTGTAGGAAAGGATTCCAGCTGGAAGGAATAAATATGTGCTCTAAGGGTGTGTCTGCCCTCCAGCCTGATCACACCAAAAAAATTTTTTGAATGTTTTCAGAGCAGCCATCTTGGTGGATTAAAATTCCTCTGCTTCCCTCTACACTGCTAGGACAGTAGTATTGATGTTCTATGATAAGTCTGGGAAGACACACTTCCCTGCCCCCAAATAACTAAACTGTCCTTACTTATCTGTTATTTCTGCAGTAAAAAGGTAGAAGGATCTAGAGACAAGGTCTGTTTTATCCTAATGCAAATGTTCAGTTAATTTGAGGCCCTTGCCTCTTAGGCTTAATTTGGTTTTTATAGTTAAGAAAGTAGAGATGAAGACCCCCATACTCGGGAGACCCTTCCTCAAGCCTCCGGAAATCGAGACCACCCAAAAATCACAAGAAACCATACCTGGATGCAATCAGCAGAGGTTTATTAGGGGAGGAGCCGGCGGTCAAAAACGACAATCTCTTTAGCTCCAAGAGCAGGGTTTTTGGCCCCGTGTGGTGGGTTAAAGGGTCTTTTATAGCATGGGGTGGGGGGGAGGAAGGCATTTTCGCGTGCGTACACATGATTGGTTGTTTTACAAATTTTGAACATAGCACTGGGAAGACCAAGGGAGGGGTAACCAAGAACAGTGGAACATTTCAGAAAATCTAGCCCAAATGATCTAGAGTCATGTGAGATCACTCTGCACACTCATTCTTCTCAAAAATGTGGTTTTCACCATGCTATTGTGTCCTATTCTGCCATTTCAGATTACTATCTTTACTTTTTCCAGCTATAGGGCTATGGCCCCACCTAGGTGGTAGCATCTTTATCAGTAGTCAGGAATGCCTTCCTGCCTTGGGCGAGGCTTGGGGAATGTAATCCAGCAAGTGTCCTTTACCTGGAATGTGAAGGCCTGAAATCTTATTTTCAGTTCCGAGTTCTGTAAGGCGAAAAATCTACACATATTTCATAAAATGGCCTTTATAATTTTTCACTCTACAGAGAGAGATTGTCAGAGGACACTTAGAGGGAAATGAAGGACTGCCTGTGTGTCTGGTCTAGTTTAACTGAAGTATTGTTATGTTATTTGTTTGTTCATTAAAGAGGCTTAAGTAAGAAAGTAGCAGAGAGAGCTGGTACTTAATTAACTTTGTAATTTATGTCAGGTCAGGTCACTGCATCTTGATGAATAGTCTTTGTTCCTCATCATAAGTGGATCCCCTACATTGTTCTTCAAGGTCCATTTTAGTGTTGCTCTGTGGTATCTGAAATCTCAAGGTTTAGTGTATGTGATGAATACTAGCATGTCATGGATACTGAGGTCTGATGCATGGACTTTCAGTGCAGAGTCATGATTGTTGTGACCCTGGGATATGACTCATGGGTGGCTAGGAATATTGGTGCTATGTGATAGAATGAGACTATGGCATAGTAGGTGTTCTAATAGCACAACCCAGGAGAAAGCAGAATAAAACTTCATTGTCAATGATTAAGAAATACTGTCAGTTCTGTAACAAATGCTTAACGGTTCTTGGGAGCCCTTCTCTTGTAATCACTGAGGCAGAGAGCTTTTGCTGACGTCTTGAGAGCTTTGTTGACTGCTCAGGACTGTAGCCGAGCAGTACCTTGTCACTATGTTTCCTATAAACATCCTAGTGATAAGGAAGATGCTACACTAAGCTAAACTGTGGGGCCATGTTGGATAACACTATTCCTAGGGAAATGTGAATAAACATGTACTCACCCCAGATATGGAACCGATGACAGATAGATAAGGAAGCTACCTAACTCAAGCTTGCTAAAATAATGAGCTTTCTATAGTTACTTAAAGGAGTATGGGTTTGCCTCACAAAAGCTGGATACCTGGAGCACACTACATGACTTGCAGGCAGCTTGACCGATTAGAGAGTGTCCTTTCCCGGCAGCTGGCTGGTCTGACAGTGTCTCTCAGTAACTGTTATTGTTGATATAGGCATAAGGAATGAGGAGCCTAGTGAAGCTGGTCCTTCCTGAGTGAATTTACTTCCCGAGTTTCAGTGAGCTTGCCTGGAGGATGTAATGTTTCACCAATTGTTTGATTAGAACATCCTATGTCTTAACTATCTTCTCTCTAAAAAGAAATGTTTCATTTTAGAGGAAAATGCTACAAAAGGACAAGCAGTGTAGAACCCAGGGGTGGGTGCCATCCTTAAACAGTGTGATAGACAAGCCATTAACATAATAAATAGTAACTTTGTTAACACTTTTGAGAACTAACGGTAGATCAGACATTGAAGTAGGCGCTTTACACTGAGCTGGTAGGAAAATTGAGGACCCTTGAAGATAAATGTGATTTCCACTTCATATACAGTTGATGGTACTAGTGTCCAAATAAATCAAATAACTCACTGGCGCTATAGACATCTTTATAGATCCATAATCTGTATGTTCACCTATGGAGGTCCCTTCAGGTGTCACAGCTAGCATCGAGAAGATCTGTGAAGCAGTGAGAAAGAAAACTTGGTTGAGCTTGACTTCATCGGGCTAGATCAGCTTCTAGAGAGTCAGATGCCAGGTGGTTTATTGCCAGCATATTTAAACACAGTGCAATTTGGAAAAACGTTTCCTGGTATAATATATTCCCTGATACCAAAAGAGGCATAATTACATTGAAACTCAACTTAAGTAGCATGCCATTTCTTCTAAGAAGATGCGTTCTCAAGATAGACTTTCTGTATTATTAGCTAAGGGCCTAGGGAAGGATCTGGCATGGTCTAGGTCATACAGATATCACAGAAGTCATTTGGGTTTTAGGAGTTTGGGAGAGCCCCTGGATATGCAGATAATATTAGGGTCATTTACACTACTAGTCACCTCCATTCCTGGGAACTGGATATGGCCTGTCCCTCCAAAAAACACAGGTCACCAGGATGTTAATCACCTCCATTTCCAGCTTTCTGGAGGGAAAACAGGTTTTTACATCCTTTCCCTTTCGAGGACAATATGCTTAACATTCCTGGTTTCCCTGGAGATCTGTGGGCACGAGGGCCCTCATGCTCCCCAACATTTCCCTTCCTTCCATATCCATGTAACTTTCAAACTATATTCTCCTTAAACATTGCAATGTTAGAAGTAATTCACTGTAATTAAATCAAGGTATCCCACATATGAGTGGGAATGTTAGGTTTGGCTGATAATTTCCTTCTTAAATTCACAGATGCCCTTCCTATTGTTTTAATAGAGCAGAAAATAAGAGAGGAAATTATCGGTTTTTAAATAATAGCCCAATGTCCATTCCAGTGCATATAATGAAACTTTCTTATGAAATAATCAAGGACATAAAGTTAAATAATTCTATGTTGATTGTAGATTTTATATGATAAAGAATAGTACCACTATCCTTTGAGACCTGGGCATGTAGTTATTCTGTTCTCTGTTGTTTTGTTTTATTTTTTCCTCTCTGTAGCCAAGCTGTCCTGGGACTCTTGGCAGTCCTCTTGGCCCAGCCTCTCTATTTATCACTGAAATTATAAATATGAGTCACCATACTTGGCCTTTTGCTTGTTTGAGTTAGGGTCTCACTGTTCTTGAACTCATGACTCGCTTACCTCAGCCTCCTGAATGAGGGCTGCAATTAAGGCCTAGGGCACCTTGTTTTGCCAGTAGCTATTTGTAAATCCCTTCTCTTGCATGGTGTATGACTAGGGAAGAACAAATTGTAATTACATGAGGTAGGGAGAAAAGGATGGGTAGAGCAATATGGAATGGTGGTAGGAAGCAACGGCTCTGGAGGTGGCCATGGGGAGGTGGGCAAAGTGGCTGTGCACATGGGGAGGTGGGCAAAGTGGCTGTGCACATGGGGAGGTGGGCACAGTGGCTGTGCACATGGGGAGGTGGGCACAGTGGCTGTGCACATGGGGAGGTGGGCACAGTGGCTGTGCACATGGGGAGGTGGGCACAGTGGCTGTGCACATGGGGAGGTGGGCACAGTGGCTGTGCACATGGGGAGGTGCTGACTTTCCCAGGCTCAGGGAGCTCTGCCTTCAGCTAGTCATACTTGTATTAAGGAAAGTTATTCCTGTTCTCTTTTGGAATTGAGAGGACATAATAATCAGTAAGCTTTGGGGAAAGAAACACTGGCAATACACAGAAAATTCTTGTTGTGCTGCCCTTAGCAGGAAGGGGGCTGGTAAGTTTCAGGACCTGAGTGCCATCCATGTATAACATGACCACTAATTTTTATGTTTTCCTTTCTAAGACTAGATATCACCATGTTCCTCAGGTTGGCTTTTAACTCCTGTGCTCCAGTGATCCTCCTGCCTCAGTCCCTCAAGCAGCATGCACTAGGTCTCACTGCCCCCATTCTTTTGTTTGTCTCATTTCTTGAAATAAGTCTTACTTTTACAGTTAAAATATTTTTCACTTAAAAATCTTATTTAAAATTACTTAAAATTATGGGTATGATTTTACAAAGATATAAAATGTCAAGAACTATTTAACATTTCTTAAGATATATTTTGGGAAAACTGGTATTCATATATATTTCTAGATTTGCCTTTCAGCTAAGATGTTTTTATTATTTGACTATGATATTAACTTGAAGAAAAATAATTTGGAATACACCTTAATATTCTTTTATCTATTGCTATATTTATTGATTATTTTAAAAAACCACTCTTCAGAGAAAAACCATTTTAACTAAACAATATTGGTGTTTACTTACTGAAATTTATTACAGTTAGACCAATTTAAACGTTTTCAAAGGTGAACAGAAACAGTAAACATATATTAAGGGAATGTGTCCTGAAATTACAAGTAGAAACTGAGGTCATAAACACACATTATTTTTCTGTTCTAGATATTTGAATGGTGGTATTTTCGAAAGTATGGAACGTCCTTCATTGAACAAGTCTCAGTAAGCCACTTGCGCCCCCTTCTGGGAGGGGTTGACAACAACTCTTCCAATAATTCTAACTCCAGTAATGGGGACTCAGATTCCAACAGGCAAAGTGTCTCAGGTATGGAACGTCTCTTACAAAATTTTTCTGAAATTAACACAGCAAAACTGTTTTAAAAGATTACTTTTCAGAGAAGAATTATGTTAAACTTCCAGGGAGTTAAGGAAGCAGTTGCAGAGAAGTAGCACACAAGCTTCCCAGGGACAGGAAATGTTTATGCTGCTAACTTTCCTTTTGTTCCCATTAGCGTTAACCTAACAAGTGTCAACGGCATTAGCTTTGAGACATAGTATATACAGCATAGAGTTCAGAGCAGTCATCAAGTGCGTTTTCCTCCACGATGGCTGCATGTTGAGTCTAACTACATCTGATCTCGATGCTTGTCTGTTTTAAAGGCCTGACTTGTCCTGTCCACTGATGGACAGGCACATTCGTTCAGGTTCCTCAACACAGCACAAGCTGCTTTTATCCCGGTCTGCTCTGTCACAGTTTACTTTCCCTGCTTGTACCTGCCATGTTTCTTAGGACCTGACCTACAAATGTTTCTCTTGTTCCTGTGTCACTCCAAAATCAATGCCTTTTCTAATAGACATACTAATCATCTCTATGTTTTTTGATCTTTGATAGTTTTTCCTTTAGCAACAACATCAAGTAGTGACTGGTGGCGGTGTTTTTAATAGCATCTGTAGTGTACTGCACAACCAGCTTCTGTATCTTTGAAAGTCAATAAGCAGATGAGTTGAAACAAGAGGAAAGAATCTATTCCTTCACTAACAGTAAATTCTTAAGTACTTATGAACTTGGTTTCTACTGGTTCTTATGAACTAAAAAATGTCCTCATCTCCATTGGAGTATCTTCTTCAGGAGATAGGTTAGTGTTTGTTTTTGCTTTTTTTTCTATAACTCAGTCACATTTTCTATCTTCTTAGCCAGACTGTCGGCAACAAGGAACATTTGTTCCTGATGTTGAGTCATGGCATTTTAGCCCGTGCTTTTCCAGCTGAAAGTGAATAGTATGGGAAGCTGCTAGTGTGTGCTCACCTCATTCTAATGGTACACATGTGAGAATTGGCACCATGCAGGTAACACAATTGTTTGGGACCTTGTAAATGTATCTACATTGTGAAAAGAAAAGGAGGCCCAAGCTCAGCAGAACACTGCATTAACCAGAAATGCAAAGACTTGTGGCTCGTTGTTCTAATGAGGAATGTGATCATTTAGTCATTCTCACACAAGGAGGGGCAGATCATTGCTGTCACATATGTCTACTATGAAGCTTCCAGAGATTACCTGTATTGTTGACTGACTCCAATTTCTGTATACTTGCATGGTGCAGAAAATTAGCAGATGACAGAAAGCATGCCCTTTAAAGGTATTCTTTAAAATGCTTACATTTATAGTCTCATGAAAGCTCTCCTTTCTCCTTACCCAGCTTAAAGCTCTTGACATTTTTTAATGCAATGAAAAGTCCATGTTCTCCATATTAACGTTATTTTTAATTTATTATCATGCATGTGATATTGGGGTGAAGGATATGTGCACAGCCTATGTGTGAAAGTCAGAGGACAACTCTGTGTTCAGAACTCTCCTTCCACCTTGAGTGGGTTCTAGGGATGGATCAAATTCAAATTACCAGGCTTGTATAATTGCACTCCTGCTAGATCATACACTTTTCTGAGTATATATATGATTTATTATGTGGATTTTGATGTTATCATTTGCAAGGAAGAATCTATGTCCTTTTAAACAATATATTCATCTAAGTATATCTTTTTAGCCCCAGATACTTGGGAGGCAAAGACCAAAGCATCAGATGAGTTCATGATGTGTCCATGTATTCACAGCTACTAGTCTAGACAGTATGAGACCAAGTCTCAAAATCAGAACAAACAAAACAGAAAAAAAGATAAAAATACATTAGAAACTGACAGCCATGGGAATTCTCAAGTTTTACCTGGCTAAGATTAAACTTGATTATTATTACTGACTCTGTTCACGACTCTGTCCTCTTTTTGTTAACTTACTGCATAACAGATATAGCATGTATGATATGATTTTACAACAATGTTTTAATAGTTACCTTTAGAAAATGGAAATTACTTTGTATAAGTATACTTAGGTATGAATAGACTTTCTTCTTGACATCTATACTGCTAATATTTGGCTAATTCAGTGTGACAAACATGTAAGTAGGTATGGAAATATCAGAAATCATGCGATTAACATTGCTGTATATTTTCTTGTGCTGATTGTTTTGTGTGTGTGTGTGTGTGTGTGTATGTTTGTTTGAGAGTCTTACTAGGCTTTCTTAAAATTCACTATGTAGCCAAGGATAGCCTCTAAGTCACTATAATCCTTCTTTCTCATCCTCTGAAATGCTGGATTTATTTATATGACAAGAGGCCATCATGCCTGGATGATTTTTATTTCTAAATAAATAAAGTACTACAAAATACATTATCTGCAATTCTCTCTACTATTAATCACTTTCTGTTTATAGCCTGTATTAGCTTACAGGGAAAAAGGTGCAGACCTGAAAATACTTCATGTATTTCCTTAAAATAGATGGATTTGCATTAAAATTCATATTCCCTTTAAACTAATAAAAAAAGGCATTGAATGCATAACTGAAGGTAGAGTTTGTTGATTTTCCTAAAATGCATAGACATCTTCATTGAATTTTACATGAAATATAACTTAGCAAATAAAGTCCCATGAACTTAAACAAAGAAGGTTTAATGGCATTGTTTGGAAAATAAAATTATTGACAAAATTAAAGATAAGATAAAAACATTACTTATAACTATTGGTCCAAGTGAAGACTCATTAGAGACCTTAACGTATTATTTGTCTTAACTAAAATCTGGTAGTCACCCCCACCTCATGGTGGTTTGGGAGGAATGAGGAAGCAGGGCAGACCGTGAGTGCATTCTGAAGCTCCTCTTGTCTAAAGTGGGTGGAATGCAGACTTGCTCAAATTGTTCTGTGCTTCTTACTTGTGGCTCAGTGGAGAAGTGTGGTTGATTACATAGTTTCTTACTTTAGCCAAACTTCAGCTTGTTTGGCCAAAGGTCATGTGTGTGGACATTCTTGTTTCATTTTATTTTATTTGGGAACTAAACTGCTATGTTTCTTCCAAATGTATGGTTTCTGATAAACTCTGTTGATGTATTTTGCCACATCACCACAAAGCTCACTGCCATTTCTTAATTCAGTGCACTTTATGAGTTGGTGATGCACAAGGTTTAAAATGTAGCCAACTTCTCCCTGAGAGAGGGGATTCTCACAACCCACTGAGACCTAGAATTTGGCTTTAGGAGAACATTTTTTTGATAATTTATTCTTGTTGTCAAATAAAATACCATAAAGACAAGGTTTGCAGCATTTGTCTTTTGCCAGATAGATATTGGGAAAAGTGCAAGTTGCTCCATCTTATAAGCAGAGATGCCAAAGTCAAGCTCAGCTGCTCTGAGACACTTCAGCAGCCCTAGGAGAACTGGGTCTCCACACAGTCCAGACACAGCCATCTGGCTTCCTATCCAAGTCATCTCATTTGGATAATTAATAATTTTCATAACATATTTCAAATTCTAGATGATTATAAAATTCAAATTTCTAATTAATTATAATTATGCTGTATAAATATATATTCTTCATTCTAAATTAATGCTTATTGGATCATTTGGGCAGTTCAAGCACTGATTTAATAAACAGGATTAACAAAGACACACTGGAAATAACAAATGGGAAAAGTAAAAAAAAAAAAAAAATCCTAAAACCATAGTAGATGGCAACTCTCACAATTAGACAGTTCTCCCTAAAGAAGTCCATGTAGTTCTCATCATATTTAACACTTTTAGTATTTGCTGTCAGTTTTAAGTGATATCACCATATTTAATTTTTATAATAACTCCATTAAGCAGAGAACTATTATTATGTCCATTTTAAGCTTGAGAAAGCTGAGGTACAGGAAACAAGTCTCATGACTGACAACCTAGGTATTTTTCTCTGTAATAATACAGAGAATGTTCTTCCTCTTCCTGGACAGTGTCTTGTCCTCTGTAGCTCAGGGTGACCTCAAACTCTGAATCCTTCAGTTTCCCCTCCCGAGTTTTGGATATTACAGGTACACCACCTTATGGATACAAGTTCTTAAGGACTAATTGGATATTTTAAGTCACTGCCCCAGACCCTCTGTAAGGTCTATAAAGCTAAAGTTAATATAATTATTATCAACTAAAAGACTTATTATTGGCTCACACCTATAATGTCAGTGTTAGCTAGGCAAAGTCAGGGAAGTTGAAAATTCTAAGGTCAGTTTAACCTATGGAGTGGGACCTTGCCTGGAAAACATTAATAACAATGGTATTAATCGTCTGTAACAAAATGCAGGACATGATTTGTGACCTGACATTAAATGTCTTCAAAAGCAGCTGGGCGGCCGTGATTGACAGGTCAAGCTGCTAGTCGTAGTTCTATGACTTTCCCAGTCAGTGATCTGAGGCTTGTCATTTAACTTTCCTAAATAATCCTTAGTGTCTTGATCTGAAAACATGAGAATAGTAGTCACAACAACTTCACAGAGTGTTCTGGAAATTAAATGAGGCCATGCGGAAATTCGGTCAGAGGACAGCTTTTTATGTAGGAGTACCTCCCAGATAAACTGACTTTATGAGTAGATTTGGGAGATATGGCTACGTGACTCTTTTACACCCAGGCTTTTCAGAGCTTTCAGTTCAGATGTTTCCCTTTGCGAAATTAAACATTTTTATGTATTAGGGGCCTTTGGGATTGCTTATTAATAGTCTCAGTGATGGTAAACTATATATTTACATGCCAAAATTTAATGCATGGCCTGAAAATGATTTCCTAGCCATCTTTTCAAAATCATTTGCTATTAAAATGTATAGTCTAGTACAGAAGAAATGTCTATTTATATAGTGGAGAAGTCTGGAATGGATTCATTCTAGTGAACACACATTTACTTAGAACTTATTTCAGGGTTAATACATTATTTGGTGGAGTTGATTAAGTCAGCAAAGGCCAGCTAGAAATGTATGACATGTGAATTAAAAGATTTAGCCATCTCATCGTTTCTTCAACAAAACTGGTACTATTTTGAATAAAGCAAACCAATAAAAATGATTTTAAAATTCACACTTACTAATCCTTTTTTAAAATTCTGTGCAAGAATTTATAATAACAAAATTTGTTGAATGAAGGCTACCCATGTTTCCTTTACCATTTTTTCTCTTTAAAATTACTTTTTCCTTACATGAGCAGTTTGCTTACTCTAAACTATGACGCCTACAAAATGCCACAAAACCATAAAGTCTTTGGACCTGAGGTCCATAAGCAACAAACAGCCCACGTCCCAGAGAGGGGGGATGTGAGAGCAAGGGACAAGCATAAGGGACTGATGCTTAAGGCAGCCGGGAGCTTGAAGCACATTGAAGCACAGAAGGTATCAGATCCCTGCGGATTTACTCAAATATAAAAGTGAATCATTTTACCTCCGCTGAAATACTGACATCCAAACTGAAATGAAACCAACTGTTAGGTACGGATAAAAAAAAAAAATCGAGAAGACTTACGGAGACAGCCCTGTTAGAGAAACTGGGCGGGCCTGTGAAGAACTGCACCTGTGCTGAGGTGGAAAATGGCGCCCACGCAGCCCTCCTCGGCGCCCGGGACCAGTGCGGAGCGGCTCCGACTAGCCAGAGGTTGTAAGCAAGGTCAGGCCAAACCAGTCCTGCATCTGCTGTGGTGCTGCAGGTGGCTGCGTCCCTCCGAGGGGTTCACCTCCTGGCTGGTGCTGGGCCCTGTCTGGTTTCTGGTCAGCCTCCACTGCTAGTATGGGCCTGTGGTTCAGCAGTAAGGTCCCATCCCTCCTCTGCTCTGTGGGATCATGGTGTCCCGCCAGGCTGGCTCCTCTGGAGGGACAAACACACAGCGGCCGGAGGTTCGCGTTCATATTCTGGCGCTCCGTGTGGTGGGCCTAGGATCGTCAACTCCGAGCAGCATGGCGGTTTGAACAGGCCTCTCCCTCTCAGTGTCTACCACCCACGTGGCTTACTGGCAGTTCTTTAGGTGTTTTCTGTCCTTGGGGTTCTGTCCTGACAGACACAAATCTGGAGAGAAGGTCTCTGCTCGAGGCTGTGTCTTCGTTAAGTTGGTTAAAGCTCAGATAGCTAAAGGCCCTGCAGCCCAGCTTGGAGACAGTTGTGTTATGGTATTCTTTGCAGCCAGCAGGCCCAGCACAGCAGTCAGATGTTATATTATTACTTTTTCTCAAAAATAGTTGTTTTGAAAAGCTATGAAGTAGTTACGGCTTAATTATTTTTTTTAAAAAGGGAGTACTTCCAATAATTGCCTAAAATTGATCAGTGTGATATAGAAGATTAGGTATTCATTTCTAAAGTATCAGAACTAGTAACTGTACAAGTCAAAATCCCATTAACAACTGATTTACTTGGGGTTAATCTAATAATAATAATAATCATATGTTCGGTGAAAACTTTAGACACTTTGGAAGTATTGTTTTGAAATAACTGATACTTCCAGAGAGGAATTTTTGAGATCTGTTCATCCACTGCACAATTTAATTAATGAAATTATAGGATGTTGAAATGTGATGATTTTTGCCTATTGTAGGTTATCAGATGATTCTAGACATCAGTTCTCAACCTTATTTACTGTGATCCTGGAGGAAAGGGTGTAAGATATACAACTCACTGATTTATGTAAGGGATGTAGATGATAAGCTTCAACCTCCTCATAGAAAGGATCAATGAAAGCTAAGCTTATAACTATGATACAAGTTGCTATTTCTGCTGTTGCGAAGAGGCTGGAGCCTGTAAACTCAGCACTGAGAACCAGGTGAGTCCCCTCAAAGGACTGGGGCTGCCCAGATCAGTCACTCATTAAGAAGATGCCCTCCAGGCTTGTCTTCTGAGGGAATGTTCTCAGTGGAGGTTCCCTCCTCTCAGACGACTGTAGCTTGTGTCAAGAAGACATAAAAGCATCCAGCACAGTAAATGGGTCAAAGGTACCAAGTGCTGATGGTAGTGATGGAAGCTTTTAATGGGACCTGAAAAAGGGAGGCTTAAACATTCAGCGCTTGCTTTAGAAATCCTTAATGGATTATGTTTTATGTTCTGTTTCCCACATAGAAACAACTGTCTCATTTTGACAAAGAAGTATATGTTCTCTGTAGACTTGGAAATGTCATGTTGTTTTAATGGTGGCTGGTTCCTTTCCCCTTGAGTTTTGGTCTTCTCTTATACATGCTGAGGTCACATTTCCATCAGAGCGCTAAGTGGAGACTGTATTATGGACACTGAAAACGGAAGCACACACAGAGAGCGTGCTTGTATTAGGAGCATACTTAGAAGTAGACTCTTAATGATGTGAGCAAGTGCCTAATGGAGTCCCAGTTGACTTTGAGTGCTTCCCAATGGCCCTGAAATTGTGGGAGATAATGAAGAATGGAACGTTCTTTTTGAAAAGTAAATTTGAAATATGATCTGAAATAAGTTCATTCCTCAAGAGGACACACAAAAAGAGAGTTTATGTGTGAGCTCTCTCGCCCTGTGGAGGTCCGTTTCTCTGCAGTCTTCACGTCTGTGGAGGTCCGTTTCTCTGCAGTCTTCACGTCTGTGGAGGTCCGTTTCTCTGCAGTCTTCACGTCTGTGGAGGTCCGTTTCTCTGCAGTCTTCACGTCTGCCATTTATACCATTTGTTCATGTTATATTAAGCCACATCAGGCAACTGATATTTATGGGGTGTGTTCTCTGGAGCCAATGCCATGCTAAAAGAATTTTCCATAGGAAAGATTATAGAACAGGACACCAAGATAAATCACATCACTTAAGGCAAAAATTTGATGTGCGCATATAGATGACCTTTATATTGCGTATTTCTTTAAGCAAAAATAACCTGCCCTGGGCGCTCAATTTTAACAATGTAATCTGGGAAGATAATAGCTTTGTACTTTGTTGGCGCCTTAACCCCCTTCACATCTGCTGCAGCTAATTGCATCTTAATTTCTAAGTTTCATGGGTAGTTTCAAAGTTAATACAGAACCGTTTTGCAACATCAAGTTAACAAGGCCTTAGTTCTTTTAAGTGATAAATGTAACATTTTAGAACGTTTGCAGCACCCCCTGCTGGCTGTGTTGTGGAAATTCCTATGTTAAGTGTTCTTAGGTACGAGTCTTGGTAACTATTTGAAGTACACACAGTATTTCTTTTTGGAGTTATTTTTCCTTAGAAATATTTTGCTTAAACTGGGGTTATAGGGTTAAAATTTCAACTGAAGATAATTTTCATTCTAATTTGTCAGTTGGGTTTGAATGGTGCTTATTTCCTCGGACACTATAACAACCTACTTGTTGGGGAAAAATGTTTGCCAGATTGTTTTTAAAATGGTATTTCTAATCAAATTAAGTAAGAGAAGAGCTATCTTTTCAAATACCTATGTTTTATTGTACATAGTTTTACCATGAATATCTTTCACACAAGTCACAAGGTTATTTTATGCTAAGTGCAAACCTCACAGGATTTCTGAAGCTTGAGTCTCATTGAAGAACAGTTGGAGGAGATGGAGTTAGAGCTACAACAGCCCTAAGGACAGAAATCACAAAACTTGGCTGACACAATGTTTCAAGCCAAGATCTGGAGTCATAGTGTTCATGACCCTTCTAATGGGCTTTTTGTTTGGACCACAAATAATTAACTAAAAGAAACATAATTTTCTAGTTAGTGTCATATGAAATGATAACTATCAAATCTGAGTTTTCTCTTAAGGACAAAATTCAAACATGTTGCATTAAGTGACAAGTTAAATGACAAGTTAAACTTTAGGGCCATTATAAACTGGGTAAATGTAAAATGAGATAGTGGCTTACTTTAAAGATAAATTCATCTTTTACATGAAAATGTACATACATCCCTTTGTAAGTATGTACTTGCTTTACTATTTCAGCAATCAACTGAAGGGATCATACAGAATGGTACTTTATATTGTATTACATGCAGAGTGTCAGTGGTTTACATGTCTCCTCCACTGTTAAAGTAATGACTACTGGGTAGATGGATGCATGGGTGGGTGGAGGGATGGGTGGAGGGATGGCTGCTGGATGAACAGGCCTGCTGTAGAATCCTAACGAATCATCATCTGGCCTTTAAGGTCTCTTGGATTTCTGCCATAGTTGTGATTGTACACATTAGTGGGTGTGTCCTTTGAGGACTGATGTTTTGACTTTGGTTAAGTGAGTTTTATTTTCTAACAAAACTGTATTTATCCAAAGAGATCTAGTATTATAAAGTATTAGAAAGTCTTCATAGGATGTTTGAAAACAATTGTAGTTTATTAATCACATGCTTAATATAACATGGCCTTAAGCCTATTAATGGACTTTTCTAAGTTAAAGCCCTGTGGTTCTAGTTTCTGTGTTCCTTATAACAAGAAGATATAATTTTAGTAATTCACATTGTGACATTAGAGCTCTATATATGTTTCAGTATAAGTAAAAGAAGTGAAAATGCTCTAAAATGATTTGTTTTCATAGAATTTCTTCCAGCAGTTGTGGTAACATTAATTTTCTTATCCCTTCCTGGAAAAGCAATATTAATCTAGTGAGTTATCTCCAAATAAAATTTGCCATCAACCTTAATGGGCCAAGTCTAGTGCTCCTGGTGTTACATATGATGCAGAGCTATAGTTTCTCAAGGATGTCATTGAGAGAGGTGTGCTAGAGCGGCAGAAAGTAGTCCCATCTGTCCATGTACCTTTTACCTTTATTGTTGCAAGTTCATTTATAAAATCTGCGTAAATCTCTTAGAACAACCACACAGAGCTACACAGTAGCTGATATTGGCATGCACTATCATTTAAAAAATGAGGAAACTTGAGCCTAGAGATTAGGTGATGTTTCCTCTCTGTCCCAGTGCCTGAGAAGTCTCAAGTGCCTGATTAATCTCCAGGGCTGTGTTTTGTTTTTCAACTTCCTACATAAAGGATGGAGAACCACAGATTCTTTATCAAATGGTCAGGAAGGGTGTTTTACTGAATTAATTAGCTCCTAATATAATTGGACTTACATATCATTTCATATTCCCCTTTGTTACAGAATGCAAAGTATGGCGAAATCCACTGAACCTGTTTAGGGGTGCGGAATACAATCGGTGAGTCTTGCCAGTTCAGAGAAATGAATGAGCGGCTTAGAGAGCAAAGACAGCAAGTGTTGCTGCTGGTTCATTTAGGGGTCACCGAATAGTGTGAGTTACCTTCTTCCCTCCTCCTTTCTTCTCCCTCACCCTTCCCTATCCTCCCTCCTTTTCCAGCTCTTCTCCTCTTTCTTCCTCCTCGTCCTCTTTTTTACTCCTGTTTGAGACAGGGCTTCATAGTCCAGAACGTGCTTTGTGGCTGCGTCCCTTTGCTCCTGGTCCTCTTACCTCACAAGTGAAGCCTGGGATTACAGCATGTCACCACGTCCAACAGCTTCTGTTTGCGGATACAGTCTTTAAGTGTTTTGATTTTTATGTTTTATAGATATTTTAGAATAATATATAAAATTATAGGTTGCAATTGTTTTCTATTGTACTTATTCTTTAAAAAATTATTAATGTATGTGTATGTATGTTGCATATAGGGGATTATTCTCCCCTTGCATTGTGTGGGATCTAGACCTTGAGCTTGAGATTTTAAGCTTGGTTGCAGATGGCCCATTTGCTGAGCTACCTCACTGCCTTCTGTTGCACTTATTCTTTTCAATATATATCCTACAGACCCGGGATTCTGAAGGCTCTGTAACTTTATTATATGGATCCCAGAGAAGTTATATTGCAACTTAATTGAGTGAAGTAATTAGGCAAATTAGAAATTCATAGTATGGGGGAAATATCTATTTGTAATATTAGAGAAGTTTTCCATTAGTGAGGACTATTAAAATGTTAATGCAAAACCAAGAGAATATGTGTATTTTGTGCTATATAATTCCCGAAGGAAGAACAAGATAACTTTTTTGAGTTTTTTTTTTTTTTTTTTTTTTTTTTTTTTTTTTTTGTGTTTGGTTGGTTTACCTGCATATGTGTCTCTGTACCATGTGCATGCAATGCCAAGGGAGACCAGAAGACAGCATTGGATCCCCCTTAGAACTGGAGTTACAGACACTTGTTAGCTGTCATGGAGTTGCTAGGAATCCAACGGGAGTCCTCTGTAAGAGCATTCAGTGATCTTTCCCATTGAGCCGTCTTTGCAGCTCAGGGCAAAATATTTTTTTAAAACTATGTTTTGGTGTTCATGAACAAAGGTATTTTAATGCTCAGTAGTGGTTTGCATTTCAATCTCTCTGCATCTTCCTCCTTCATAGGTTTTTTTCCTTTCTCAAAACGGTCTGTCCATCATATTTGCCCCTGACAGGTACACTTGGGTCACAGGACGAGAGCCTCTGACATACTATGACATGAACCTCTCTGCCCAGGACCACCAGACATTCTTTACTTGTGATTCTGACCATCTTCGTCCTGCAGATGCAAGTATGGAAAACTCTTCAGATACTTAAGGGTGGGAAAGCTTTTCAGCTTGTTCCAAATCTTGGTTCTGATTCCACCATGTCTGCTCTATAGCTTTGTTTGGTGGCACATATCTGTAATCTCAGTACTCAGAAGGCGGTTGCTGGAGGACATCTAGTTTAAGACCAGCTTGGACTATGTAGCAAATTGCAGGCCAACCTGGGCTGTATAAGAAAAACAAGGAGGGCTAGGGAGATAGACCAGGGGGTAAAGTTCTTGTCTTGTAGGCATGAGGACCTGATTTTGATTCCTTAACCCCTGTAAACAGAAACAAAACCCACATTTGGTAGCACATTTTTTAAATCTTATCTCTGAGCAGGCAAAAACAAGTGGATCTCTAGGGCTTGCTGGCCAGTCAGCTTAAACTATGTGGCAAGATCGAGGCATGTCTCAAGGGAGGAAGAAAAAGAAAAGTGAGAGAAGGACTGACATGAGGTTATCCTTTGGACTATGTGCGTGTGTGCGTGCGCACACACACACACTCACAAACACACATGCATACTCTCTCTCTACAATGAATAGAATATTAAATTGACTAATAAAACTAAGAATTCATAAAGAATACTTATATGAAATTTATTCACAATGATTATCAGTATATAAATGAGGCTTGTTATCTAGAACATGATTTTTAAACATCAAAATAAGCTCTATGTGTTTTGAAGACACACATCTTACACAAAGTGTTAAACTTCAAGGGTGAGGTGGAATAAGGGTCTCCTTAATCACATTCTGATTAGAAGCTGGGATTTGAGGAATGGGGGAAGTGGGTGTGGCACATACCTTTAATCCCAGCACTCAGGAAGCAGACACAGGCAGATCCCTGAGTTCGAGTCCAGCCTGATCTAGAGTGAGTTCCAGGCCAGCCAGAGCTACCCAGAGAAACTGTATCTCAAATTGGGATTTATTGACTATAAATGGCCACCCTACTTTACTGACTTAAGATATTGGTTTACTGTCATTGGAAGCTCACGTGGCTTTGGCTATAGGAGGGCGTATGTGCTTTCTTTCTCTGGCAGACCTTGTTTAGCACTCATTTTACACTTATTACTTTGCTGTTGGTAAGTTTTGTATTATTAAATGGGTCAAAAGTGAATCTGAAAATCCTTTCTTAATTAGAATTACATTATTATATTGAAACACCACAACTAATGCAATTTGGGGATAAGAAAGGGTTTATTTACTTGGTTTACATATCCTGAACCATAGTCCATTGAAGGCAGCGGAGGCAGGAACTCAGACTAGACCAGGACCTGCAGGCAGGAGCTGATGCAGAAGCTCTGGAGGAGTACTGCTTACTTGCTTGCCTCCCCATGGCTTGCTCAGCCTGCTGTCTTATAGAGAGAGCTAGGAGCACCAGTCCAGAGTTAATACCATCCACCCCTGTCAGTACTAAGAAAATGCCCCAAAGGCTTGCATTGACTGATTTTATAGACACACATTCTCAACTGAGAGTTCCTCTTCCCAAATTACTTTAGCTGATGTCAAGTTGACATAAAACTAGACAGGACAGTACCTTTACAAAAACAATTTATACATATGTTTAAGAAACTGACTTATAAAAATATGAATTATCAACTGGGCAGTGGTGGTGCCCGCCTTTAATCACAGCACTTAGGAGGCAGAGGCAGGTAGAATTCTGAGTTCGAGGCCAGCCTGGTCTACAGAGTGAGTTCCAGGACAGCCAGAGCTCCACAGAGAAACCCTATCTCAAAAGAAAATATGAATTATCAAATTATTTACGAGTATTGTTATTTTTGAAGTCCTTGTTGCTATTATAGAATATCATATGTCACTCTATGATTAATATTCCTGGGTACTAAGCTTCTCTCAGTATATTCGCAAGCTGCTCTGATACATAATAAAACTAGATTTTCAGGGAAATCGAGTCACAAATATCCATGTCAACCAAAATTCTATAGCAGCCCACTTTCTCTACATAGTTTAAACTTTCAAATATCCCGCACTTGTAACAGTTGTTTTGGAACATGTTAAATAGAAATTATATGTTATAGAATGAGCAAGGTGCTGAGAGTCACTTCAGATGGGAACAGGTGCATTCAGGATGGTCTGACCACAATAGAAATTTCAAAGTATGGAAAACATGTTTTCTAACAGCAGGTATTTATTAAAAACAAAAGATATGAATTCTCTATTAGAGCTCATTTTCTTAACTTTTTAGTGTATAATATTTATTCCTATAATGTAATCCTCACACAAAAAGTTTGTTATTGGCAGCTGAAGATCAGTGAAATGGCAATTCAGAATACTTGTGTGACTTTGGGGATATGAGTTGACTTCCTTAGTAATAAAATGTTACAATTAAAGCTGCCAACTGCTTACTGCCTTCAGCTAGACATCACAATTATATGTAGTGGGTGACTTGAATTATTCCCTTTTTTTCTAACTAGTAATGCAAAAGGCTTGGAGAGAGAGAAACCCTCAAGCCAGGATTTCTGCAGCTCATGAAGCCTTGGAGATAAATGAGTAAGTAGGGAACAGACTTGCCATTAAAATGAAGATACACGTTATGCCAAGTATTTTCGGTCACCCACCATTGATGGGATACTTCTGTCATGCTGTGTATTTGAAATGAGGGCTATTTCCAAGGATATTACTTTCTAAAGTTTTGTTTCTATGAAGAATAGCTCTGTGTGTGTGTGTGTGTGTGTGTGTGCGCGCGTGCGTGCGTGTTGGAGCAAAGTTCAGTGCCTTTACTGTGACCCCAGATTAAACCCTTCAAGGGATATCCTTGGCATATTATGAGAACATGAGCTAAGTACAGTTCTTGGCAGATCTAGAACATTTTTCACAGGGACTCTCCTTTCTAGATGTAGAATGCTCGTCTGTGCATTCAGCTTCTAGATGTAACTTGAGCTAGTGGAAGAAACAGCAACCTCAGAAAAGATAAATGGTGATGAAAAGCTAAAATGTCAATGTTAAGATGACAAAAAGAGGAAGCACTGTCCTTTCTGTTGGTAAACATACTATGGGTTACCAAGGAAGGCTGGGAAATCCTTCTGGAGAGCTCAGAAAAATGAGATTCTTAAGATCGGAGTTGTTAAAACCTAGGGTTGGCAGAAACCTTAAAGGTCACTTAGCTTAGCCACCCTTCTGCTGCTTGAATCACCTCAATAGGGCCCTTGCCAAGTGGTCATTGTTAAACTATTTTATGACTTTTCTCAAGAAGCTTACTGAATCTTTTCCAGAGTGGTCTTGGAAATTAAAAAAAAAAAAAAAAAATGAGTCACTGAGTTTCAAATCCTGTCACCGTAATGCTGAATCTGCGTGGTTTCCAACTGTCATGTGACATGCTTTTTACTTTCCTGTCCTCTACAAGTTTAATATGCCTGCTGTGTGTGTGTGTGTGTGTGTGTGTGTGTGTGTGTGAGAGAGAGAGAGAGAGAGAGAGAGAGAGAGAGAGAGAGAGAGAGAGAGAAAGATGTTTCTGAGAAAAGGATCAGGACCCAAAGTGAAACTCTGGGCCTGGCATATAGAGACTACCCTGCAAGCTCATGTCTTCATGGATCACATTTCTTTGGTTTTATTCAACCAGTTACCAGCTGCCCAGTTACCCTGTGATTCAATCCATATTTCTCCATTTTGATCTTAAGAGTGCCAGGTGTATAGAGAGTTTTAATTTATAGTAAGTCTATTAGGGAAAATGAAGCTCACAATCCTGTGTTATTTATTCTCGGCCATTCAAGCTGGCTTCTAGTGGTTTCTGCTTCCTTTATTTTTATTTTATTATTATTTTTAATGTGCTTAGAGACCATTTCTTTAATAATCCATTGGAGTTTCTTTCTGAATCACTGTTCTGTCATTTGGGAGGTCAGCCTTCTTTCCCGTTTTGAAAATGTATGCCACATGTGTCCTCTCATCTTGTAGTCTCTATTCTTTGTGATTCCACAACTCTCCATAGAGTGCAGTTCCATGTCCTGCCTGCAAGGTCTGTTGGCTTACTAGGGTCTGCCCTTCCCAGAAGAGTAGCTCATTTAGAATGCATTACTGATGTGCTGTCTTGCATCTCTGTACCCACTGTAGAGTTTAATTTCTTCTCTCCTTTTTAGTCTGACAGTCATTCTCCTTGATAAAGAAGCCAGGCGTAAGAAGCAATGAGAGACTTTTCTTTTCTCTTTATTATCTACCGCTATTAACCACAAACCTTCTTTGTTTTAATGTTGTTGTATTGTCTTTTTTTTTTTGGCTTGTATTTTTTTGTGGTGATTTTGGAGAAATTGGGAAGGGGGAGCCATAGGACTTAAACATAATTTCAGACAGAGGATGGATAGTTTTCCTTAGCAAGTTTTGTGTTTTCTCCTTTTATTGATTTATGTTGGTCAACCCTTGCTAATTTGTTACTTGAGCTCTCCTTGTGTCATTCTTATGGACCATCCCACTCCTCGCAGTTCGTCCCAGCCCTCTTCTCATCTTTCATTTTGTTTGCATGTCCTTTAAGAATATGACCTGGGTCAGATCCTCATGAAGTCATGCTGATTACTGCAGTGCCACCCCTGTAGCCTCCTGGATTATAGTTGGATATGTGGAAGTTGTTCTGTTGTCTTGAGCCGTTTTCCATACTACATCTCATGCCACTGAGTCGTGCCTCTTTCGTATAAATTCTCTACCTCCTCCTCTTCGACTGCCCTGAACTCTGGAATGACGTAGTAACTCTCGCTGAACGTTCCTATCAGTTTTCATTTCACCGACTATTTTTTTCTTCTTGGTCAGAATTAGGTCCAGAGTTGAAGTTCCCCTAATTGCTTCCTCTACCATCTGGGAGATAAAATTGTTACCAAAGTAAGTCAAGAAGCTGTTGGGCACCCTACTTCTAACCAAATGAGACTTATAGCAAATACCTGGATGGTTGACACTCCATCACCACACTTCTTGCTTCTGTGTGTGTATTGTGTTGTGACAAAGATGCATCATATCCATCTTCCACCGAGCTGAGACCCCTGTTCTGACCCCGACCATCAGCAGTTCTATTGCTTCCTCTCTCTCTCTCTTTCATGCACAAGCTCTTAGCATGTTCCTACCCAAAACTCATGAGTTTCCACATAGACATGTTTCTTGGCTGCTACTTTCCCTCTCCTCCTGAGATTACTACTTGAAATAAGAACACATAGAGCAAGCAGCCTAGTCCTAACTATTCTTGAGCTCCCCACCCACCAGCTGAAATCCTATAGTGAATTCCTTTAAAGCTATGTCTATAGTTACTATTATCTCAATATTTAGTTCATTACCTTGAAGCGGTATTTTTAGGTAGGCATCTGAAACCTTAAGTGATTCCTCTGATGCCTACCCCAGTAGCTCCCTTCAGTAAATCATGAGACAGTTTTAGCATCATTGTTATTTTTTGCAAGTCATATATTCTGCCCTCCATAGTAACTGATTTTCTAGCTTTTATTCTGGGTATTTTCTCCATACCTTATCATATTTAGCTGAAGTCTCACCAATGGTTCATACTTGAAATTAGAGGGATGGGATGAAGAAGTTGTAAGATTCTACCCCCCACTAAGGATCAGATGGCCCCAAGCTTAATGTTGTCTGAAAAGCTCATACTTTCTCCTAGCTGGCTTTGCAGTTTTCAAATAGTAACATTTAGTTTTAATTTCTGTTTATTTCCTCTCTTGTGGTCCAATGGAGAGAAATAGGACACTGACCACAGAGGAACAGTGAAGAAGATGGAGGGATGAGTGCAGATTAACACTTATGTGGTCTGTTCTGGCCTCATCACCCTCTCAGTTCCCCCTTTCTCTGACAGTGGGTTGTTCTTTGTATGATTTGGAAGGTTTGCATCTTTAAAAGCCTCCTGTGTTGGTTAGTTAACTGCATATCCTTTTTGGCTTCCTGCCTCAGAGAGTTGTTGAGAGGGCTATGTGATATGCTATGATTAGTGCCTGGCATGGTGTTTACTGTATACTCAGCAGCAAATGACAGCTCGTTCTTAGAGGTGTGAGGTTGGACTCTCCTTAGGTTGTGTGGCTGTATCAGAGGTTGAGTTTTCCAGAAATGACTTTTCCAGGTTTTTCTTGTGTTCTCTGATGCAGAAAATCAGCACTGTTCTGGGAGTTTAAAACAGTGCTGCACTTTGTTTTTCAGTCAGAAACTTGGTTTAATGAATTTTATGCTATAAAAAAATTCTTGCAGTGAAAACAGTCTGTATCAAGTAAACAACAGGAAACATATGTAATTCTTTAAGTGTTGAACAGAGGTATTCACTAGTAGCTGTTAAACTCGTCATTATTAGCTGATGTTCACTGAACGTACCCTCAGTGCTGACTGCTACACCAAGCACTCCACAGAAAACATCTCCTTGGACCCTCTCAAAGACATGAAGTAGATCTCATGTTCTCCATCAGGGAGGTAGAGTGATACCTTGCCCCAGATAACACATTAAGAAAGGGTCAAGTCATTTATGAGCCCATGTTCCTAACATTACACATTATACCACTCGAGCTAAACTATAGTTGTTTCTTTTGTACCATTACTGTGTCAACAGCTACAAACAGGTGCATGAATCAGTTGGCCATGCTGCATGTTTGCCGTAACTCCTTGCCCTTCTGCATGAACTCCCACCGTTTATTGCAGTGTTCCTGGATTTGTAATTTGTAATATCTGAATGGACAGGTGTGCAACTGCTTATATTCTCTTGGCTGAAGAAGAAGCAACAACTATTGCTGAAGCAGAAAAACTCTTTAAGCAGGCCCTGAAGGCTGGAGACGGTTGTTACCGGCGCTCTCAGCAGCTACAACATCATGGGTCCCAGTATGAAGCTCAACACAGTAAGGTTTCCCCCAGGGTGATGGCTGAGGGATCGGAATGGGAAAGGTCATTAGAACACAGGTTCAGTCCAGCTCAGAACTGGACTCTCTTGGATTCTGTTAGCTAAGGCAGTGCACTGCCAACTTGGTTGCCATTATTTTCCCATGCTTATTTATGCCCACAGAATTTCATTGCCATAAACAAACAGCAAAAAGTTTTAAAGCAACTTTTTGAGTTTCTAATTTCATCATTTCTCCATTCCTCTTCCTTCCACCAAACCCTTCTATGTGTCTCCCACCACAATAACTTTTAATAGAAACTTCTCCCCAGAATTGATTTATGCTTCTTGTCTTCAGCGGTTTCATCTCAGCTGTCTCTCCATCTCATGTCTTTAAGTCTAAGTTTGGTAACTGAACATAAACTGGTTTTTAGCATCATAAAAATATCCCCTAAGTCTTGGATAGCATAGATAAAAAAGCATGATTGAAAAAGGACAATTTAGAATAAATCTTTTATTGTCTATTGTCTATCGGCATTTAGTTATTATTTAAGAAACAGTATTATCTTTGAGAGAGAAAGAACCACGGGTTCTTAATTATTGGAGTTTTCTTAAAATAATACTTTTGTAAAATAACTTTTAAAAGGCTAAGACCCTTTACTTCGCTACCCTAAACTGAGAACCCGGGGGACTTTGTGGGAAGTATAGGAAGGAGTAAGACAAAGTAATCCCTAGAGCTCCCTCAGCTTTTGGCTCATCTTGGTTGGTTATTTAAACAGAAATCCAGTGATTCTTATGGGAGAAAAGTGTTTTCATGGTCTGACAAAAATGTGGGTTGTTTCTTTTAGGTAGAATTTCTCTCACTTCATCTCTCTCCTTTAGTTTGAAAAGTAGGGCTGTATGTCCTTCATACTTGATATTATATAATTAAATTTTAATATTAAACTTGGATTTGGTCTAGAATGGGACTGAAGCAGACTCTTGGTCTCAGGTGCCAGCAATATCATTACATGATAGCTGACACGTGTGGGGAGTATGTCCACACAAGCTGTCTCTACACAGGTTTGCAGTTTTATTCCGCAGTGGGTATATGTAACACTAAGGCCTCTGTCATTATAAAAATAGAGCAGTGTATTTTGAAGATGTGTAGTAAATGTCCATTTTGTGAACTAAATGAAAATTAATGCATAAACTACTCGACTTATAACTTAAGACATTTTCTTTCTTTTCTTCTCTAAATTAAATCCTTTCAACCTGTTGCCTAAATCTATCCAAAAATATAATCACATCTTTAAAATAATTTGTAGGTACTTGGCAATTTTTCAGCACACATCTTGTTCTCATTGTTTAAAACTTGAAATGTTCAGACTTTGGTCTCAACATCTTTTAATAGCTGAGTATCATACATGTACTTAATCCATAACAGGTGTGTCATATTTTTCTCAAACACAGTAATTTTATTGAGGATTAAGCATATGCATGTTCTCACTGGTCTGGAAACATATCCAAAATACATAATTAAATAAAAGATTAAGATAAGAAGTTGCTAATATACTTTGTAGGGACCGTTTTTCTGACTATTGTTGTAGCTGTTTAGCTTGTCAGTGCTTTCTCTCACACTAGGGTAGTTTTTCATTCTGCTGCGTGCTCTATTGTCATATCTGGAATGTGTTATATTGCCATCTAAAACCAACTGCTTTTGGGACCTGGAGATGATTATGATGTCACTAGTGTTAGAGAAAGAATAATATGAACCAGAAGTTCAAGATGAGGCTTCTCCAGAGTTAATGTCAAGAATGGAAAAAAAATAGTTCATCAGGATGCAACCTGAGATTCACCCCTTGCATCTTTATCAAAAGCATGCGCACTTACAGAATATAGAATTCTTGCTTGTAAACTGCATGCAATGGTGGTGTGTTCATTTTCTTAGCCCTGGGTGATAGAGATTTTATTTATTATCAAATAACCCACATGCTTACCTCAAAAGCATGGAGTAGGTAATCAGTCACCGTCCTGGCCTTTGGGCATCTAAGTGCATTTGCATTACTCTGCACACATTCTATTATTAACTAAGTGGGGTCTCTGTGCTCTTGGCAGTAGGAAAGGCCAAAGGAGCAGGATGTTCTCTTGGAGGTTTTCTTTAAGGGTAACACAATGAGCCTCTGCCTTTTTTCCTTGCTGCTCAACTTTAAGCTCTTGGTTTTTATTGATTGTTTTTAACTGTTGATGTTTTATCTCTCCTTTCTCAGGACGAGACACAAATGTCTTGGTCTACATCAAACGGAGACTTGCTATGTGTGCCCGGAGACTCGGAAGGACCAGAGAAGCAGTGAAGATGATGAGAGATGTGAGTTGACATCCCGGCTTGGGTTGGTAGCAGTGGACCTAAGCAAATGGTCCCATGAGTGCCAGAGTCAGCTCCCAACTGACCAAGTGACAGAGTGGACAATCTGGGGCAATTTACTTCATTTCTGTGTTCTGTTTTCCTTATCTGTAAGGTAACAGCAGTTTTCACAATAACCTCATAAGCTTCCTGTAAGATTTAAATGAGATAATACACATAAAGTTGTTAATTTAGTGTGACTGGCATATTTTTTAAAATCTCAGTAGGTATCCTTGTTAATCAATCTTTGGGGCTGTTACAGGAAACCAATAATGAGATCAGCCATTTTAGATAATTTACTTTTTTATTTTTAAACTTTATGTCAAGGTATTTTTATTTTCATTGCTTTAATTATTTTTAATTGTTTGAGAATTTCTCTGCCCTAATATTCCCTCCCAATTTCATGTGTTCTTTTTTTTTTTTTTTCCATCCACTGAATTCACTCAGAGCAACCAGTATGTGTATGGTGTATGGTTTATGGTGTATGGTGTATGGTTTATGGTGTATGGTGTATGTTTATGGTGTATAACGTTTGGTGTCTGGTGTATTTTGTATGGTGTGTGGCGTGTGACATCTGGTGTCTGGTGTATGAAGTATTTTGTATGGTATATGGTATATGGTATATGGTGTGTGCTGTGTGGTATATGGTATATGTGTATAGTATATGGTATATATACCCTGTATATATGTGTTTATGGTGCATGATATAAGACCTGCTCCAGGAAGATGGGTAGCCTTCTTCCAGTAGCCATCAGTGGCCAGTAGCTTCTTAGCTAGGAGTGGGAGTTAGCATTTACGCCTTTCATATTGGGGTTTGGCCTGGCTAAATCTCACACCAGTCTTATGAATGCTGCCACAGCTCTGTGAGTTCATTCTTTCTGCTTCCTGTCCTGTCTGGAAAACACTGCTTCACTGTCGTCCTTCACTCCTCTGCTTCCTGCAGTCTGTCTTCATGCCCCTTCCGCAGTGAGCCCTGAGCCTTGGGAAGGGGTAGATGATTTATTTATTCAGCACATAGCTGTTAGGAAATGAATTATGGGCCAGCCAGTTACATTCAAATTTAGTATTATAATAAGCAAATCCCACTGTAGCAATTTCAACCACTTTCCCTAGAATCTTGAGAACCAGGGTACTTTATTAGTTGTAGTTATCACAAGAACTAAGAATAAAGAAGATTGTGGCTTGGCTTATTAGCAAATCATATGCAGAGCATGGACATGGTCCTGGGTTCCAGTCCAAGGGCTAAAATTGTGTAATAACGTTTAAGAGAGAAGAAAGAAGAAAGAAAAGTGTAAGAGTTGCCAGCAAGAGAGAACTAAGGAGACTGTGAGCGCATGCCTACAAAACAGAGCAGTAGTTTTAAAGGAAAACAACTTAAGGGACTTTTGTCTTTATTTTTGGTTGTTGTCATTAGTAAGAATAATTTTTCATAAAAAAGCTGACATCAATGTGAATTGCATCAGTAATTTTCTTTTTAAAAACTATCTCAAAAAATCCCTTGTTAGCAATTCATTCTTCTACTGTATTCCTAAATTAGAAGCTTATATCATTAATAGCCTTTATAAAAGCAAAATGACCAGGAGCTTACAGCAGTGGCCTCCTGCTCAACTTTGAGTTCCTGGGCTGCACACAGGCCTGGGCAGACAGAGAGGCTTTTCTCAGCTTGGCCCTGGAAGGACAGTTGTTCATATGAGTCTCAGGTACTCTTTGGAGGAGGGAGCATGGGCTCAAGGCTCACCTGGTTCTTTTTTTAGGTTGTAGCATAGCAGGGCAAAGGCCCAAGGAAGGATAGGGGCAGGAGAAGAAAGATTATGAAGGTGATAAGGATGAAATTCTTTTAATTGAAGAGAAAAATTTAAAAGTATTTATTGTATCACATAATAGCTAATTTTAAGAAAAGGAGGTTTCTGTGGAGACATAAATTGTTCTTAAACTTTTCAGCTTGTAGAAATCCCACCCCATGATACAGCAAAGAAACTCTGCCAGTTACTGTGGCTGAACAGAGCTGGGACCTGAACAATGGACAAAGAACGGGGTGATAGTGTTTCTTTCTCCATCTTAACCTCGTCCAGCCACATTAATTCTTTAACTTTGTTCTTATTGTCATTGTCATCCTCTCCTTCTCCTCTTCCTCCTCCTCTTCCACCTCCTCCTCCACCTTTTCTTCCCCCTCTTTCTTCCTCCTTCCTCTTCTTCTTTCTCCTCCTCCTTCCCTTCTTCCTTCTCACTTATTCTTACCCTTAATATACCTCCCAGGTATATTACACAGAGGCATGATACATAGAGGAACATTTTAATATGTACTTAACCATTTCCACAGGAAAAGCAAGTTCTGGCTATTTTGATTCCATTTTTTCCTTGGTCTTTTTTTGCTTATTTTCATATACTTAACATCAACATATTCACCATGTATTTAGTATGGTTGTCTTTTGGCTTAATATTACTTTATATCTACAATTTTACTTAATGATCAAGCTCAAATATAGGTTTAGAGAGAAAGTCTAGGAAGTAGGGGGAGAGACACTAGCAAGCAGTCGAAAGGCATGGCTCTGCCTTTTCCAGGCCCTGGACACAAGGAAGCTCAATTTCTGTGGGTTCCTCACTTAAACTTCCATTGATAGGGAATTATGCTTCGTACCCTTAGGAAACCTCTACTTTGTGAGGAAAAAGTCAGTTAAACAGTGCAAGCATGCTTGGCATGTAATTTGCATGCTTATAGTTTCTTCATATTTTCCATTACTTAAATTATGCATGTGATTTTCTTGCCAGTTGTCTTGAAGGACATCTTGAGATAATTACAATTTTATTTTTAAATTCAAACTTAAGTATTCATTTTTGGAAATTGTCATAGAACTATGCATATTTGCTGTGTAAAGTATGACATTTCATGCCTTCACTGTTTGCTGATCAGATTAGAGAAATTGGCCCTTCATTACATCAAACCAATTTCATTTTCTCAAGTGAATAAGTCAATCAAATAATCTATTTTGGAGTCTATCAACATATCCATATATACCTAAATATTATATAAATATTTATTTGCATATACATAGGTATAACTTTTATATTACATACCAAAGCAGCCTTTCATTTCTTAAAATACCAATACGCATTGCTTCAGAGTTTATAGAGTGTCCCTCAATAGAATCTCTGACCATATTCCTATGAGGAACAGTGCCAATCTTGGGAGAGATATGTTTTAAAGGAGAATATTGAAAGTGATGTTTCAGAAACTTCAGAAGTGCCCTAGCACTCCATACAGAAGACAGAGGTTGATGCCTCTCCTTTTGTTAAAGCTGCTGGGCCTTGCAGCACAGGGTTGTCCTAGGCTGACTTGCTTCACTCCACTTGGTTGAGTGCATCATACTTCTCTGAGAATTAACTGCTTTAACAGCATGGGTATAAACCATGTCTCCAGAGCATTTCCTCTGATAAAATAGCACACTGGGTTCCAGGCAGCCTGCTGATAAAGGCAGAAGAATCTATTTCTTCAATGAGACACATCTATCTATTCTCCATATGCATGAGTTTAAATTTTCCTTGAGCATACTTTAAAGTGGAGTGGCAGAGTTAGACTGCCATCCACATTGAATGTACGAGCATTTAAAAGTTTTCTGGAGAAGCCTTAAGGAGGGCAAACTGTTACCTTGCTGTGTTCTCACTGAAAGAACATGAAAGGATTTATGGGAAGGTAGCTTAAGAGAATTTCTTTTGTTTTCATGACTCAAGAATATATAATTGTTCAAATAAAATATTGGATTTTGTCATGAAATATTGAAGTAATGCACATTTGACTGTCTGTTGTCAAGATTAATAACATCTTTATTCTTAGAACAACCTGTTAACTACTTCAGATCCAAGGTATTTGTTTTATTAGAACATTAGCTCCTTTTAGATAGAACTCTTTTGCAAACAATAATATAGAAGTGCCTTAGTGTAAAAGGAATGTTTGGAAGTCAGTAGAGCCGAGGAACCATGTTGGCCGTTGAGCTTTGCTGCAATGTGTGATTATTCAGAATGAACAGAGTTGCACGCTCTTCTGTCTTAAATGTAAGGAAGAGCCATTGTGTTGGTTCTTATCGTTGGTGTTTGGTATACAACACTGCTTTTTCCTTTTCTTTCTCCTTTTAACAGCTATCGTGTTTGTCTTTCCTTGATACTATTTGAATGTATTTGAAATGGAATTCACAAGGCAGATGTCTTTTGACTCCTTAGTCATACTTGTCAAGCTAGATATTAATAAACCATACAGATAGGCCAATCTGTCTCTTCGACAGAACCTAAAAGCTCCTGTGATCATCTGTTCAGAGTAGGTTTTGCAAAGCTCAGCTCTGAACATTCTGAGCCATATAATCATCTGTTGTTGGGAGCTGTCCTGTACACTGTAGGATGAGGGAGACTGGTCTGTATATTGTAGTGACCTATGTCCCACCAGTCTCTAGTTGTCTACAAACATTCCTAAATACACTAGGCTGCAGTGGTGATATTAGTAGTGGAGAATCATTCCCCATTAAGGAGTACCAGACTAGAATTTCTGTGGCTGAGGAGATATGTTTCTGCAAAGACTTTATGTGTGTCACTTGTAGCCTGAACTCTGTTTGGGCACAAGCCTCAAGAGCACCCCTAAACTTTACCAGCTTTGGTGGCATGGCTGCTTTGCTCAGATGGAATTCTTTGGGGTATCAAGGGCAGGAAGAATAGCATAAGTTGGACATTTTGGTGAGATCCAGGTAAAAGGCCAGTGAGGAGTAGTGGCCACCTTCACTCCTTGTCCTACCTTCAGATCAATGTTGGTCGTCTTTTCCCGAGTCTGGAGCCTCTATAAAACATCACTTGTTTGCCCTGTTCTCTGTAGCTTTCTCCAAGTCTCTGAGCCATTTCCTTCAATTGTTGTGTTTTACTGTGTCTACAGTATTACTTCTCTTTTCATGTCCTGACCTCCCAGTTGACACAGATGTCATAGCCTTTTTGAAACATATATTCAATTTTAGAAAACCATGCTGTGTTAGTGTCTAGTCACAGCAACAAATGCATGAGATAGGAAAAGGGAATAAAATTTATGGCGACTCACAGTTTCAAAGGTGTCAGTTCATGCTCGAGTGGCTGCACTGTTTCTGGGTCATGCTTAAGGCAATTCATTATGGTGGAAGAATGTATCCATGCTTTTGGCAGTCAGGAAGAAGATGTGGATGGGGGAAGGCCAGGGACAAGATAGAGCCTTCAAAAACATACAGTGAGTGACCCACCTCCTCCAGTCTGCCCTACCTTCCACAGTTTCCACAATCTCCCAGTAATCCATGCAGTTATACATTGAATTATGCATTACGAATCCATTGACTATACCATAGCCCTCATGATCCATTCACTTCCCCAATACCCCCACCTACGAATGTTGTATTGAGGTCTAGGCCTTCAACATGTGAGTAGAAGAGGTGTTTTATGTCTAACTTAAGACATTCTTCCCCTCAGTGTTCCTAACAGCAAAAGATTTCATCTTCCCAATTAGCCAATCCTGAGTGACAGTGTTTAGTCTCAGAGTCTTAAGTACCATCTAAATACTGACCAACAATTCTATACTGTTCACTGTGTTCTAGGAAAAAGTATTTGCTAAAGGTCATATCTGGTATGTGCTCCAAAGAGTACAGTCTGCAGATTGCCTACATCAAAAGTACCCCGAGTACAAGTATTAAAGGGACAGATCAATCCAAAGATTTGTCAGAAGCAGTATGATGAATAAGAATTTTTTATTTCCATTCTTACCACCATTTTAAAGCTATATTATTATGTGAAGAGGAAAATTATAAACATTATATATAATATGAGTCAATGTTTTTTTCAATTATAAATAGATATTACTGTAAGTTAATAGCTCTAAAACTTTATAGTCCCAGGCCTCCTTTAAAATTATTTCAAACCACAAAATTTTATATGTATAGGCTTATTTTTCATATTTACCAACTTTTAAATTTAAAATTAATATTTTTAAAAGATTTATTCATTTAAAAGTAGAATTGCAAATATATTATACACGAACAGATATTTTATGGAAAAAGAACTGTATTATTAAGGCAAAACAAGTACTGAAAAGGGTGTCATTGCTTTAATACTTGTTCAGATCGCTTTAGTGTCTAGCTGGAGAGACGACAGCCAAGGTGTCTCCCATCTAATTCTCCAGTTACTCTCTAGTCTCAACATGTGGACTCTGGTAGTACCACCGTGTGTGTGTGTGTGTGTGTGTGTGTGTGTGTGTGTGTGTGTAGTGAGGTTAAATAATGTATATTATTACATAATAGTTTGGATATTAACCCCTGAGAAGGGTTTTCTTTAAGGATGTCATTAGTACCATTGTACAAGTATAAGAAAATAACCTGGAAATAGAAAGTTATTAGCAGTGAAATTGTACTATATCTTAAATTTTTTCTATAACACTGAATTACTGCAATAAGAATTATATTTTCCTTTTTAAATTTATTTATGTATTTATTTAGTCACTTTACATTCTGATCACAGTCCCCCTCCCTCTTCTTCTCCCAGTCCTACCCTAACAAATCTCTAACCCCATTTCCCCCAAGGGGAGTCCCCCTGGGTACCACCCCACCCTGGGATATCTGGTTCCAGCAGGACTCAGCACATTCTCTCCCACTGATGTCAAACCAGGGAGTCCAGGTAGGGGATTTACCCCCTACTCCACTTGTTAGAGGACCCACATGAAGACCAAAGTTTGTATTTGCTACAAATATGTAGGAGGTACAAGCCCAATTCCTGCATGTTCCCTGGTTGGGTGTCCCAGGCTCTATGAGCCCCCATGGTCCCAGGTTAGTTGACTGTGAATCTTCCTGTGGTGCCCTTGACCCCTGCAGCTTGCTCAGTTCTATCCCCCATTCTTCCACGTGACTTCCCAGGCTCTGCCTAATGTCTGGCTGTGGGTCTTTGCATCTGCCTCCATCTGCTGCTGGATGAAGCTCCTCAGGAGACATCTATTCTAGGTTCCTGCCTGCAACCATAGCAGATATGATAATAAAAGGAGAATTATACTTTCTAAAACATGCTTTAGAAAACATAGGGCTGGAGAGATGGCTCAGTTGTTTAAGTTCCTGTCACCCAAGTTGGATGACCTGAACTCTAATCTCTATCCCCCATGTAAAAGGCAGGCACAGCGGCGCACACCTGTAGTCTTAGTGCTGAAAAGTCAAGGACTGGAAGATCTCAGAGGCTTGCTGGGCTAGCCAGTCTAGTCAATCTGTGAGCTCTGGGTTCAGTGAGAGAAACGTAAGGTGGACCTTGGAGCTAACTATGAAATACCATATAGATCTTCAGAATTGGATAAGATTGAAGAAGGCATTGCATGTTAAGAAGGAACTATTGTCTTGGTGGATGACTTGGTTGTAACTAGCCTTGATTAGACAATTTCTGCGATGGAGAACATACTTTGCTTAAGAAACGACCCATTTTCAGTGAAACAAAATAAAGAGAAAATGTTCCCTATAAAAACTATGGAATACATTTTTTAAAATCAGGATTGGTGTGTGTGTGTGTGTGTGTGTGTGTGTGTGTGTGTATACACATGAGCATGCACATATGCAAGTCGAGGTAGAGGCCACAGGACAACCTCAAGTGTTGTTCTTCAGATACCATCTACCATTTAAGACAGGATTTCTTATTAGTCTTTTCCTTGCTGAGTAATTTAGTCTGGCTGGCCAGTATGCCTCAGAGATTCACCTGGCATCACCTCCTCATTACTGGGATTACATTGGCGTTTTGTTTAAGTGGAGGCTGGCTGCTCTTTCAGAGGTCCTGAGTTCAATTCCCAGCAACCACAGGGTGGCTCATGACTATCTATAAAGGGATCTGATGCCCTCTTCTGGAATGTAGGTGTACATTGCAGACAGAGTACACCTATATTTTAAAAAATGCATAAACCAGATGTGTCTTGGCTCATGCCCCTAATCCTAGCGTTTGGGAGGCAGATGCAGAGGCAGCAGATCTCTGAGTGAGTTCCAGGTCAGCCAAGACTGTCTCAGAAAACACAACACCAAACAACAAACAAAAATGTGGGTTAAAGAGCTTGTGTTCAGACCTTAGACTTGCAGGACATTCACTTCACTGACTGAGCTAGCTCTCTCTCACCGCTCTGTAAGTGGATTTCTGTCCTTAACGTACAAAGGAAAATCCCTTTTAGGAGAAATGTTAAATGAATATCGTTGAGGGCCAATTTCTATTTCCTTTTTAGCTCATTTGTCCATTCTTAACTTTTACAGCCTTTTCTTTCCTTTCCTGACTTTTTACTCCACAAGTCATGTGATTTCCATGCACACAGTTCTACTTGTTTCTTTCCTCAAGAATCCCATGGATTGTTACGGACAACTTGATTTCGTTGATAACTTGATCTTGAGTTAGTTGTTAAGGTGGATAGTTGGGTAGTTAAAGGAATAATATTAACTATTAGGACAGGGAGTAGAAAGAATGCTTTTATGACCTGCAGGCAGCCAAGATCTGCTGAAACGATTTATTTTCAAATCTTTAAAAATAGTCAGATGTTAAATTAAAAACTAACACTGAAATATGTTAATCACCTGTTGCCATGGTGATTGCTGGCACGTTTCTAGATTCTGTCTTTACTATAGGTACAAAAAAGTGAGTCTTATGAGTAAATGCTGTGTGCATAAAACTCACGTATAGAGTAAGTTAGGCTTACAACAGCCATTTTAACACTGCAGGCTGTGAAGAGGACTATGGAGGAGGAGAACAGAGGGAGCTTTGCTTCTGTCTTTCAGTTATAGTTACAGTTAGTTCTTTTACATTTCTAGTGCAGTTTTTGCCTTTCCATGAATTCTGTCTGGTTTTGTTCAGTGGCTTTTGTCTGGCTGTCTTTCCCTCCTGATTCTTCACCCTCTCTTTTGCTTTTATCCTGTAGCATGATTTTGGTCTTGCTATAACTACTTTGCCCTAAGCCATTCACCATTCATCTATATATTTATT
This sequence comes from Arvicanthis niloticus, assembly GCF_011762505.2. Classification (NCBI taxonomy): domain Eukaryota; kingdom Metazoa; phylum Chordata; class Mammalia; order Rodentia; family Muridae; genus Arvicanthis; species Arvicanthis niloticus. The sequence goes on along the minus strand of NC_047672.1, from coordinate 43,972,782 downwards.
CAACAAAAATATCCATGTCAATTTTTGTTCTTTGTGGTTTCTGTAATCAGTAAACAAATCAAAAGGCCCTTGCCCTTAACCAGTTTATATTTTAGGAGAGAGGAGAAACTCATAAAAATAGGTATATTTTCATAGTACAATAGAATGATGAAAGCTATGGGAAAGCCACATGGACAGATCTAGGCTTAAGAAGCTCAGGGACAGACACAGTGAGTTTGGGGGAGTCAATATCAAACCCATGGTCAGGTACGCACGATTTAGAAAGTGACATTTAGGCAAAGACTAATACCTAAAATGAAGTGGTTATTAATCATATGACATAGGCTAAAGAGCCCTGAGATAGCAGAGTACCTGGGATGTACCAGTAATAACAAGAGTCTTGAATGAACAGGTCAGAGTAGGTACAGGGGAGAAAAGAGGGCCTGAGAGGTCATAGAGCAGTACTGATGGTGGTACAGTCCACTTTTACTGTAACGTGAATTCAGGAGCCTTGCAAGGATTTGAGTAGAGGCGTGACACGATAAATCAATTTTTATAGTCTGCTGTGTGGTATGGGAAGAGCAGGGAAGGCAGATGAAAGAGTCTTCTATTGATGTTGCAGAGAGATGTTAGGTTCATGATGGCAGAGGAGAGTATAAATGACGAGTCTGTGTATCTTAAACCATAACCAAGAGAAGCTGCTAATCAACCAGATGTGCAGTATGGGAAAACTGAAGTCAGAATGATTATAAGGATTTGCCTTATCAGGAGAAGAATTCTATCAGCTAAGGCACAGAAACTGAGGCAGGGTCAACAGGAAGTTGAATTGTATTTTGAATAGTTACAGTGAGAAACAACTGATAATTTTTACCTTAAATAGCAACATGACTTTTCATACCTGTAGTAACTCTGGCTTTTTTGGAGCAAAGAAACACTAAGCAGAAGGGAAGTGATGGCATCTGAATTTCTAGAGGGAAATTGAAATTGGCCCTCAATGATATTCATTTAGCATCCCCCCTAAAACAGTTTTTCATTTGTACATTAAGAACAGAAATCCTCTTATAGAGCGGTGACAGAGAGAGCTCAGTCAGTGAAGTGAATTTCCTGCAAATCTAAGGGTATGAATTTAATCCCCTTAACTCACATTTTTGTTGGTTACTTGGTTCGTAAGCACCCTTGGTGAGATGCTCTCCTTGTTGCTATGGTGCTGGATGCTGCTGCCTCACTATCCCATCTTACAGACTGTGTAGCAGAGTGGCAAGTGTGTACTGACACGTCTCCACAGCTCGTCCCTTACGTTTATCACTCAGCACAGTTTCCGTGCTGGGCATTCGTTCTCTGTTTACCTCCTGTAGTTAGAAGTTCCACGTGTTAGTCTGCTTTTCCTTGCTGTCATCCAGCCTTCCGTAACTTCAAAGGCTCATGTGGCTCTGTAAATTTTGTAGAGTACTGTTTTACTCAACACTGAAGGTTTTGTACTTTTGTACATTTATCCTGTTTGTGTTTATTGCTTTTATTAATATTCTGTGGAAAGAAACAGAATATCTGCTGATTATTTTCACTTCCTTTCATTGTTTTGTATCTGTCATATGCTTTTTTTCTCTTTTATTTCTTCCAGTAAAAATGTCTTTTGTATGTCTACAATTTGGAATTCTTATTTTATTCTTCTAGTGTCCCCAGCTTATTAAATTCTACATTTATATTCTTGATCAGTCATTAAGCTTACTTACCTGTCATTTGTTCCCTAATGATGTAGCTATTTGCATGTAATCCAAACTACTCTTCACACTTACTTCAGAAGTAATCATTTTCTGCTCAGAAGCTGTAAGTGAATGGTCACTGCATATAGAATAAAATGCAGACTCAAACTCCTCACATGATTGCATACTCTTACAAAGTAATGTTATGTTTTTATCACTGGTGAGAAGGCTAACCACACTGGGTTGCTCTTTATGCCAGAACTGGATCTTGTTAGACTCTGCCCAGGACATTGCCCCAGGTTCTTAGCCTTTCATGATATCTGTCTCAAAGAGCAAACAAATGTGTATGTGAGAGAGACACTATCATTAGCAAACACATCTTGTCCTGCTTTTTAATTGCCCTTTTCACTTTTGAAATTATTTGATTATTTATTTGTTTATAATGATAATATTTATTCTCCAACTCTACTACCAAATACAAGAGAAGAAGTTCACCCTCTTCAATGGCTCATAATCTACACTCGGTATTTGCTAAATTAATTAATATATGATTACCTGAAAGGGAGAAGATTGGAATATTTCCCACAACATTTCTCATCAAGCTCTAAAATGAGACTTATCTGACAATTTAGGAACTAAACAAATTAGATACCGAGGCCTTTCTAGTTGTATTGCAGGCAGTTTTACAAGGAGGAAGGAAGAGGAGGAGGAAGAGGATGAGGAAGAGGAGGAGGAAGAGAGAGAGGAAGAAGAAGAGGGGGAGAAGGAGGAGGAAGAAGAAGAAGAGGAGGAGGAGGAGGAGGACTGCTGATCCCACCTGGTCTGCTGTCAGCTGTTTGGCCTCGCTGCTGCCTTATACCAGTCCACCCCTCTGCTCTGTCTCTGCTGACTCCAAATTTGGGAACTTTCTGGCAGCCCTCTCAGGAGGAAATCTGTGGCTTTCTTGGCTACTCTACTGTGCTCCAATCAAGTCCCATTTACAGCTTGCATTAGGGAAGTTTGTTTAAAATCCCTGTTCTGTCATGGTGACAGCTTCAGCTTCCCACTCCTCTGCTGTTTTAAGGAAGGTGTAGATTTTCTCTGTGTACCATTCTAACTTTTCAGTAGATTTCTTGGGAGAGGGAGCTGATGTACATGTCTGTCTTCCTTCCCCATTTGAAAATCCTTTAGGTTTTTTTTTTTTTTTTTCCTGCTCTTGTGGGAGATACATGGAGCCTTTGAAGAACTGAGTGTATGTGCCTGACTAACAACTCTGCCTGGTATCCTCACAGGGCATGGATTTTCTTTCTCTGAAGAAGAGACTATTTTTGCTGCTTCTTTCTCTGGAACACAGAAATCAGATGCACAGATAGGAATTATCACACTTGATCTGCTTTTCTTTCTTAACTATCATTTGTTACTGTTGAAGATACATATCCCAATACTTAGAGTTGTCTAATGATTGGTTTTATCTCCTCAGAGAAAATGGTGAGATGAGAGCTGTACCCAAACTTTACAAATACACAACTTGTGCTGAGCCCAGAGTGTTTCTATCTAATGATCACTAGGCCTAGGTCCAGAAACTTCTAGCCTACATAAATCTAATCTTTTGCAAGACCAGACTGTGAAGGCTTCAGCTTCCCACTTCTGTCTGGTAACCTAGGCGGAGAATATTTTTAGCCTCTGAGACTTACTGCTGAATAAGCTCACCAGTTTTAGTTCTTTCTGAACTCTGGCTGGCTGGTTCAATTTAGCTGTTCTGGCTCTAATTCCTCTCCAAGCTGACTACTTCAATCTGACTTCTCTCAGCTTCTCAATGAATTGCTCTGCTTGGCCTCAAATTAGCTCTGACAATTTATTCTATTCTTCTGGGTCCTTCTTATTCTCTGGATTCACTGGCCTCAACTCCACTGCAATGGACTCACTGTATTGACTCCCAACTGACTGCATCTCTCTGTACTGCTCTTAAATAGCCTCCCTTTCCTGTTTTTGAGAGTTGAACAGATCCTGTCTTTGTCTCATTCTGTCATCACTTTTCCTGCCCCTCAACTAGACATCATTGGTTGGGATTCTAACATTGTTTGGGATTCTAAGTATGTGTTTGCATTCCAGCCAGAATGATTAAAGGTATGTGGTGTTTCTGCATTTCAGCAAGATCATACAGACATAGAAGGTCTTTGTATTTGATCAGAGAAGCCATCTTTCTGGATTAAAATTCCTCTACACAGTTGCCCTTAGAGTATCCTAAGAGAACAATCCCAGATAAATTTTAGGTTCAATTAATTTGTAGTACTTAAGAAATAGAATTGAGGATGGCCTCTAACCCATTCATGTATGATAACTAACTGGACTTACAGACTTACTGTTGTGCAAAAAAAAAAAAAAAAAAAAAAAAAAAAAAGACATAAGATTGGGGTAGCAGGCATATTAAAGAAACACCAGATAATGTGAGATAAGTGTTCAATATATACATGTATGAGATGGGGGGGGGTGAGATTTATTTTCAAGATTGTAAGAATTAAAAAAAAAAAACTATGTGAACCAACCCCCAGCAACATAAATAGCTCTACTCTCAACATTATGTAGGTGGGGCCTTCTATTACTGGCTTTTGCCATCTTCCTGACCAAGGCAATAACACAGAGGTCAAAAGAAAACTATGTTATAGACGGTAGATGAGGATAGGGCCCAGTGGACCAAAATAGGGAGAATGAACCATCTACCTTCCTTGTGTCCCATTTTGTTGAGCAGCAGTCCTTGGATCACAAAGATGGAAGGGACAGTTCTGTGACTGACTACTTTCCTGGTGCTGTTTGTTCCCAAAGCTATGAAGAAGGGAATAATGTCCTGGATGTCTCTCCTTGCAACACCCATTTCATATTTCTTTGACCATAATCTTTGTTGTTGTTATACAAAGTAGTTGCTAAATAGATTTGACACAACAACAACAACAACAACAACAACAACAACAACAACAAAGATTATGGTCAAAGAAATATGAGATGTTCACAGGTTCTTAGCCCAGCCATTTTAGTGGTAGTCAGAGCTCTTATTACAAGGTGGATATCTAGGAGCATAACAATTTTCTGGCAAAGCAGTAGTTCCTGACAGCTGTAGCTGTCAAATCTGACTTACCTACTATAATTCTAGAAGGAGATCTCAGGAAGTTAAGTGGATGCACACCTCAACAGGCCAGGGGCTGAGAGTTGTAGTAAGTAGTTTTGCATTGATGTAACAATATAGCTTTAGGAACAACTTAAAAAAGTAAAGAATTCTCTGTGGCCATGGCCCCAGAAGATTTCAGACTATCATGACAGGGAAGGCATGGCAGAGTTCATGGTGGTGTTCATAATGATAAGATCATGTGGCAGAAAGCCCCTCACTATAGAAGACCAGGAAGCACAACGTAGGGTCAGAAACAGGAGTCAGCTTAGATACCCTTCAAAAGTCCACTCCTAGGAGTCTATGTAGAAAGCTGGAAAGCGATTTAACAAGAGAGTCATGGTATAACTGAGGTGCACTGTCCTTTGGTCTGATCAATTGCATATTTTAACTTTAGCCTAAGCAGGACTAGACAGGATTTGATTGGAGTCTATTACAAAGGACATTCACATGGACTGGAATTATGTATGTTGAGGATCATTTGAGGTCAAAAGTTGACTATGCACTAAGAAATGAAAATCTTCAGTTTGTGAGAGTTTGTTAGCTAGTATAAAACATATAAAAGGAGGATGTCCTGGTCAGTTATATGTCAGCTTGATACAATCTAGAGGGATTTGGGAAGAGGAGAATTTCAGTTGAGAAAATTCCTCTGCCAGATTGCCAGTAGGCAAGGCTGTAGTGCATTTTCTTGATTAGTGATTAGTGTTGGAGGGCACAGCTCACTGGGACAGTGCCATTCCTGGGAGGTTGGTCCTGGGTTATATAAGAACGCTGGCTGAGTATGGAATGAGGAGCAGGCCAGTAAGCTACATTCCTCAATGGCTTCTGCCTCACTTGCCACCTCTTAGTTCTTGTCTTAGTTCCTGCCCCGTTTTACCTTCATAATGGATTGTGATTCAAATATGTAAGCTGAAGCACACACCCTTAATTCTCCAAGTTGCTTTTGATGAAGGTGTTTAATAATATCTTAAGGGCCCCTAATTATAACAAAAGATAGCAACAAGTATCATGGCATGAACTTATAAGGAGCAGGTACCACCACCCAACAGCTCAGTAGAAATCTCCTTGGATGCACTGTAGAGAAATAAAGCCAGCTCTACATTCTCCCTACTAAGTCACAGTTGTGGGAGAAATTAGCTGCAGATGTATCAGTAAACCCAGACTAATGATAACTCGTCAACCAGTGGTTAATTCCTGCACATCGCATATGGATGTGTTTGGGGATGTAAAAGCATGGACACAGGTCCCATCTAGGTTAACTGGAAAGATTAAGGGAGGAAAGAGAGTTGTAGAAGGTGAACTGATTGCCAAGCAGTGTGTAGATGAATGTCACAGCTTGGAGTACAGCTCTGTATACCATGTGTTGTTGTAAAAGAACCTTCCATTGTAGTTACTTTCCACACTACCTTCTGAAGTGCCTGCCAGAGTATTTGTAAACCCTGACCCAGGTAACCATGAGTTAATCTCCTGAGTCATGCTATTTACTGTTACCCATATGAATGTGGAAGACTGCCAAAAAGAGTGATTGTGGTTTTGGCATGAAAAGCTCTTTCTGACAGGAATTTTTGGTCAGTATGTTTAGCTGTTTATTGAGGCCACTCTTGGAACAGGAGACCAATACCATGCCATCACAGAAGGAAGGATACACAGAGTCCTCTTTTACTTGGGCTTGCTTCCAGGTCATTCAAAATATGCATTGAATATCCCAGGCTTATTCTTTATCTCAGGGTGAGGCCACACCAGATTCTAAGCTGTTCAAGATGATACAGAAATTTTCTACTCTAAGAATTACCCAGAAATTTGAGAAAGGTGTTAGTTCTTGAGGCTCCAGAAAGTTCAGTTTACTATGGAGTCCATCGTTGGGAGATTTCTTGTGTAGTAACAGAACAGTGGTGTTGTCAGAGCTTTAGCTTTGGGAAGGACATTTCTTAGATGTATTTTTTACAGTAAGTAAAAAATTCTCATTGATGGAAGAAAATAACCTGAGTGATTCTGGTTCTACGTGAGGAGCAAGCACAAGGGGACATTCTATTCTGAAAGTATTTTTGTTGGGACTCTGTGAATACACAGCTTATATTGATTGCTAAATTTTTAAGACAACGTTCCTTGTCTGGAATGAACAGAGCATCATGTTGACAGGAAGCACAGATAGTTATGTAAGTGACCCTCCAACCCTTTGGGTTCAAGGGTTACAAAGCTTATTAGGAGACCGTGGTCATGCCTGTAACTGGCTCTGTATGTGGATATGCATCACTCCAGTGAGGAATCAGCACTTTATTCAACATCTGGACACATCAGGCTTGCTCATGTGACTTTTGAATAGGTGTGGCTCAATATTTGCCTTTTAACTAATTGTAAAAGTGACATTTTCATATTAATGTATGTTAGAGCCTGTAGACACTGCATTTTATAGTCTCTGTGTAAATGGAATGCTCCCGTGTCTCTGAGGACTTTATAAGTAATTCATTCTTCCCTTTCTCCAGTCATGCAGTATAAAGTGTCTTTTCTATTTTCTATTTATGCCTTTATTTGAAACTGATTAAAAATGTCAAACTTGCAGCTCTAACAAAATAATATCTGCTGTTTGAATATAATACAGGCCAAATTGTCTAAACCTTAATTAGGCTAAGCTTGACTTGACCTCCGTAGGAATCTGGCTGAGGTGCTATGTTAATTACCTTTGCCTTAAAATATGTAAGAGTTTTCCACACTAGGCACAATACATGGATAGCTAAACTAATAAAATGTTTAAATAAATGCAAATTAAACTTGAAAAGTTTAAACTGTTGTTTTCATCCTTTAAGTCAGTTGAGAAAAAGCATACAGACTGTAGTTCTAAATTATGTCCACAGAGCATTTCAAGTCCAGCAAATTAACTCTCCTCCTTTGTCCATTCGAGCTCATAAATGTTAACTTCAGAAGTGCTTCAGATTCTTCCATTGAAATAAACTTGAACTGACAATAGCCAGATGATGTAAAATTGGAACTGAAATTCTATCCATGGCCCATCCCATGTTCTTCCTCATAGGTATTAGAGGACTCATAAGAAAGTTAGTGTTTTTATTCTACAGAAACTGTAATATTTAGGCAAAGTGGGGCATATAAATTCCTTGCTGCCAGGAAAAAGCAATTAGCAGTGAGGGGAAGACAGAGGGAAATAAATAAACAGAACTATGCTAGATAGTGAGTGAATTCAAAGATTTATTTAGAATGACTTGGCTTATAGAAAACAGGCCTCAACATTTATCATATGCTTTCATTCAAGCCTGATGTGGGAACTGTAGTCTTTTCTTAATAGGCAAATTATGTCACCAAACCATTTTTGTACTTTATTTCTAAATAAATAAATAGAGTATATGCTATATTGTACAACCAGTATACCAAAGCTAAACAAATAGCCCATCAGAAATTCAATATATCTGTGCCTCTATCATACAAGGATGATGGCTCCATGCTTGGCTGGGAGTGTGTGCAGGGCGTGATGTATGTATTCTATGAACCAGGTGCTGTTGTTCTCCAACAGATGAAACCATGAGCTCACCCCAGAAGTTCCACTGCTTGTGACTGCAAACTCAGATTTATATCTGATGCCAGGAAGCCAGGCTCTTGATTTCTATAATGTACCTTCTTTCCCACAATTAGTCCTTTCATTTTGAAGATAATGGGCTATGGGGCTGTCAATGTAGGTCTGGAAAGGATACAACATTCACGACATACTCAAAAACATTTTATTAACTAATCTTCCCTAAACCTAACCATAACCTCACCACTAAGATTCAAATAGGGAAGGAATTTACCCTACAGTAGGCTTACCTCCAAAACACCTTTCATGATGAGTTAATAATATATGTAGTTCCTCAGAGGAGTTCTATCAGTGAACATACTTTCTTAAAGTAGTTGGAAAGTAAAGAATTATAGGTTGTATTCATGTGAGATTAGCAGGCATTGGACATCATTGTAAAGTTGGAATACAGTTTGCCAGACTGTTAGGATCAAATTATTTTAGGAGGAAGTATTTATTTTAGGAGGAAGTATTTATTCGGATACTTCTTTTTTTTTTTTTTTTTTAAAGACAGCATCTCACTGTGTAGACCCGGGTGGCCTAGAATTTATAAAGATCTACCTGCACAAGGGACTGGATGTGTGTGCCACCACACCTAACTGAGGCCCCCTTAAGGAGCTACAGAATCAAACCCTCAATGTAAAAGAACAATTTTCATCAAAAGTCAGTTGTCCAGCAACAACTGATATGCTAAAGTGGGTGGGTGGGTCGAAGACCATGAGGCCTCAGCCCGGTACAAAGAACTACAGAGAACTAAGGATTGCTGAGAGTAGGAGAAATAGATACCCCACCACCCAAGACAGGCCAATTAGCTATCCAGTAACAGATGGTCAGCCCTGAAAACATACATACAAGTAACATTAGGAATATATGTGTATATGCATATATGTATACAATACCACCTAATGAAAACAAGAGGCTATGAATTTGAAAGAGAACAAGTAGAGCATATGGAAGGGTTTGGATTAAGGAAAGAAAAGGGGAAATATTGGAATTATATTATAATCTCAAAAAATAGAAAAAGATTTAAAAATAGTAACAAAGAAGCCAATTGGAATATAAGAAAACAAAATAAATCTAGTGAAAATTAGCCCTTCAGGTTTTGAGATATTATATATGAAAAATATTGAACATCTTGAAGAAATTTATAGTACAGAAACATAAAAAGTAATATATAAAAACATGTCCAGCCTTCCGGTCTGGGCCAGGGCACTGAGCAGATCTGGGGTGGCAGCTCTGCCCCCCAACCTTCAAGAACCCAGAGGAAGCGGGGATCCCAGGCGCGCTAACTCGGGCAGTATCTTAGAATACACAGCCTTGGTGTATCTACTCATCAAGTATACAGAGCAGACCTGCCCAAACCTCCGATGTCCTGGAATTCCATCTGGATTCAGTGAAGACACAGCATCAGAGGATTATCAACTTACTCTTCCCCCCACCCCTCTTCTAATATCTCAACGCCCATAATCAGCCTGAAGAAGTTACAGAAGAGTCAGCGCCCCTATTCCCTGGGCTTGGGGACTAATGTGGTTAATAATGGTCTGTCTTTCTAGGGAAAAGTAGTGGTTTTGTTGGAACAGGGAGGATTAGTTAGGACTTATTGCACAGCCATAACCTATTGGTAGAAATCTGTATAATTATTATCAAGATGAAGTTATAATTTCTTAAATGGTACAAAATTTACTTTGATTTCAAATTTAAGGTTTTCATTGGTACGAGCTCCTTATTAATATAAAAGTGAGATGAATATTGATACTCTCATGGGCAATGTGCTTGTATAACACATTTAGGAATACAAGGCCTAGACCCAGTCCTTCCTTAACTTTTTTAACTGATTTGGGACGGTTAACCTATGAGTTAAGGGACTATAGCAAATTTATGGCTTTGAGTTAATTGTTAGGAGGTTTCCCATATTTTATTTAGAAATAGCCAAGAGGAGTGAACAGACAACAGTCCAGGTGACCTTACATGGATAGTTGGTTTTCAAAACGTCAGAAGTCCATAGAATTGACGCTACAAAAATTTATATAAATGTCCATTCTGATTAGAGACCTGTCTGCTCCTGACAGCTTCCTGTTGTGGATTCTAAGATGAAATTGAGCATCCTTGGAGTTATGCCAGTTGTGTGGTGACAGCCACTAGGCAAGAATTGCCTCTTTCCATCTACAGACTAACTACTGTCCTGAAGAGGACACACATGCAGAATAGTCGACTGATTATATCTGCCCAGACAGAGTAATCAGCCCTTAATAATCCTGCATCACTAAGGTCTGTCAGATGACTCTGGGCCAGAAGGCTGAAGATTTGATGCTCGAACATTCGGTAGTATAGGGGCTTCTCAGGTGTTCAGAGGTCTCTATAAATTGGCTAAGTTTTAGAAGCTATGTTTAGTGCTTCCTATAACTTCAGTTAACTCAGTCATTCTGGATTTCTGACGGGGTTGAAGACCCATAGTCTCATAGCCAACCCTGGCTATTTACTTTGAGAGAAAAGATCTGAGTAGATAGTTTTCAGCTGACATTCATTATAAAGCCAAAAAAAAAAAAAAAAAAAAAAAAAAAAAAAAAAAAAGCCAGGATCAAAAGTAAGTGTTTTAGTTAGAAGAGATGACAGAGGTTCTGGTTAGTCAACAAAATGATGGACTGGGTATTAGAACTATCTTATACCTCACTGGTACAATTAGGAATAAGTATGCTCTAACTGTATTTTGAGAGAAAAGTTTTACTTTAACAGGAAGAGTGATATGTAGGAGGAGCTAAGTGGAAAGGAGTACTGAGAGGAAGAGATGGAGTAAGGAGAGAAGATGAAGGAGAGGAGAAGCTAGGTGATGAGAGAGAGAAAGAGAGAGGGGGCATGGAGGCAGATGTTCACAGGTCTCCACCAGTCAAAGATAGTCTTTATATCTAGGTGGGGTATTGGATTACCCTTCTGATTGAGCATTACCAAACTTATAAATCCTTTGATTAACATTTTTAAAAAATTGTATAAAAGCAAAAAGGAAAGGGGGGCTTGGGACAGGGGTTTTCTAGGGAGGGGAAATGGGGAAGGGGATGGCATCTTAAATGTAAATAAAATAAAATGAAAAAAAAAAAAAACATGTCCACACTACCAGGACTGTGTGGATTTTTCAGTTTATTTCAAGGATACTGTGTTTTAGAGCACATTTTTCCATGGTATGTTTCTTCTACTCAAAACTGCTTGACTTTTGTTCCCATTAAGACAGGAGAGGCAGCTCATTCCTTCTCTCTGTCATGAATAAGGCATCTGTCCAGTCCTGTGTTTCAGCAGGGTTCCCTGCTCCTGTAGTACACTTCAGCTGGCGACTCCTCCGAGATGGGGTGAATGGGCTTCGGGGAGCTGAGCTGTAAGGGGCAATGGTCAGTTGTAGAGATGGCCTTTTACATTTTCCTGTCTGCAGTCTGCTAAACCAGCTGGGAGTGAGAGGTGTTAGGCTTTTAAAGTATGATATCACTGAGAAATGCATTTTAGAAAAACCTCTTGGGTTTTAAATTTTCTTCTTATTAACCAGGCTTTGGCAAATGAAAGCCTGTTGTCCACATCCAGCCTGTTACCTGCTTCTGTAAAGAATGTTTTATGAGGACAGAGGATTTCTGATTCATTTACATATTGCCCACAGCTGTTTTCAGGTTGTAAGTACTGCGTAGTTGGCATAGAGTCCCTATGTCTTGAAACACCTCCAACGGCATCTCCTTGGCCTTCATAGAGGTGTTGGCTTCTCCTGCTGTTAGAGTATTGCCATGTAGATGTTCTCTCTACATGGATGGTAGGGAACTACAAAAGATCCCATGTGACATCTTCAGGTGACAGAAGAAAACCAAAGCTCAGGTGGTTAACAAGCTATATAAAAGCAGGTAGTAGGTAGCAGGGGCTGGATTCCAACTCAGAAACAATTCCAAAATAATGTATTTTTTCCCTCTACGAATGGCTGTTTCCTTAAATCAATGTAAATACAGTGCAAGAAGAAATATAAGCATTATTTCAGAAGCAAAGTGGTTCATTTCTCCAGACTTGGCTGTCCTAAGACTGGAGCTATGATGTGTTGAAATTTGGACGTGGTACTGATGACTGGGTTTGAATCATAGTCCCAGCATTAACCTTGACCGAGTCATTGAGTTTCCAGCCTTCCTTGTGCTGCAGTGGGGCGGTGTTGGGAGGGTGCTCCTCTGAAAAGTAAGGAGGGTGTCTGGAGGATCTCTCCAGGCTCCTCTGGCTCTGGCTCTCGTTCTCTATGATGCTGCTGTGGCTTTAGGAGGTGGCATTTGATCTGGGCTTTGGAGTGTGGGGTGATTTTGACAGGCTGCCTCGTAAATGAGGGGGAAAGGTATTCCAGGTGGTGAAAACAGTTTGAGCAAAAACACAGGGACTAGCAACTGTAGAAGGAATTCCAGGAATGGTGTATACCGGTTCTATCTGACAAGGCCGGAGCTTAACCTCGCAGCAAACCAGAAAGCCAAATGGGTTCTGGCACTGAACTGAGAAAAGACCTCAAGCTAGGCTTAGGTCTGGGAATTCCTTCTTGCAGTTGTACAATCCTAGAGGTCCTGTAGTGACTAGTCCTGTGACTGGCCTATTCTCTTAAAATCAGTCCCAGGGATAGAGACCATACATCATCTCTTACATATCTGAGCAGCTTTTGGCGTAAGAAAAAAATTTCAGTACACTGAGTCAAAACTTACAGGGTCTACTTTTCACTCTCCCAGCATGTAGGTAATGAGAGATTATAAAGAGTAAAAGAACGTGTTTAGGAAAGGCCTGACCCAGACCTGGGACATCATGACGTAGTATGTCTCTTCACAAAGAAACTGCATTTTAAAAAGCTATCCAGTCATGAAGTAAGTATTGTGTATCCATACAGAGTCAGTCGCTGATTGAGAACACAGGAACACGATGGTATCACTGCTTGCAGGGAAGCTGGGACAAAGACTCTCGCCAGCAGAGCTGGAGGATGAGAGGAAAGGTTCCTGGAGTTTTAGGAGTTGGCCAGAGTGACTAGGGACAGAGGGAAAGTGCTCAAGGAAGCAAGCTAGGAGACAACAGTGTGAGTGTCTGAAGGGAACTGAAAGCCCTCATTGACTGGAACATGCCTGTGTGAACCTGAATTTCATAAGAAGCCAGCACCCCTTTCTTATACTTATTTTTAATAACAGCGTGTGTGTGTGTGTGTGTGTGTGTGTGTGTGTGTGTGTGTACACAAGGACAACTTTGTAGAGTCAGTTCTTTCTTTCTGTTGTCACGTGGATTCCTGAGAGAGAGAGTCCAGGTTGTCAGGCTTGTGTATCAAGCCCTTTCTTTCCTCACACAGCCATCTTGCTGGCTGTGACTAGCCAGTATTACTAAAAGGGATCAAATCTCCTCTCAACTCTCTCAAATATATGTATGTCCCTTTAAAAATATTAGAATCCATAAAAATATGGAGCAAGAGATTAAAAATCACCTTTAATCTCAGCAATCAGAAATAACTTTTCTTCAGTACATGCCCATGTTTCTATATAAGGGCACGTAAGAGAAGCATAATCTTATTGCACAATATAGTTTTCTCAGCTTTTACCTGATGTAACAGTATATGCTAGCATTTCCCAGATCAGGCTGCTAAAAGTTCTTTGAGAACTTTAAATTTTCCATTAAAATATAATTATATCACTTCTTTCCTTCCCTTTCCTTCCTTTAATCCTACCCATGTTCCCTCCACTTCCTCTCAAGTTTATGGCCTCATTTTCTCTATTATTGTCACACACACACACACACACACACACACACACACACACACACGTGTGTAAGTATATACATATGATGTATATGTATAAAACCCTCTGAGTTCATTTAGTATTGTTGTGTGCCTATGATTTCAGGGCCAGCCACTTGGTGTTGGCTAACTCATTAAGTGGCTCATTGCTAGAAAAGACCAGTTCTCCTTCTCAGCAGTCATTAGTTGCCTGAAGTTTTTGTCTAAGAGTGGGGCCCCGTGGGATGTCCTTCCCTTTTAGCATATCTATTGACACTGTCTGTGGCCAGGCCTTGTTCTGGCAGCCATATTGTTGTATCATTGGTGTAGCTTACAAAGCTGTTACTTCTAGGAGACATAATCACGACCAACTCTCTGATACCCTCTTATATGATGTTCTCTGAGCCTTGGGTGCAGATTTATGTTGTAGATGTATCAACTGGGACTAGGCTCCCCCCAAAACATTTGGGGTTTCCATTAGGACAAGTCGTACCTTTCTGTGTTGGTTTCTGTTTGCTGCACAGAGAAGCTTTTGTGATGAAGGGTGGAAGCTGTAGGTATTATATAAGTTTTAGAATGCAGATATGAGTTATGCTAGTATAGGAAAGTGGTGGTAATAAGTTCTCTATTCACCTGTGAAATCTGAAGACAAAGGGATGGAACTAGAACATATTTTATTGAGTGAGGTAACCCAGACCTAGAAAGACAAACACAATTCAGAGTTCCAGATTTTCAGATGTGAGTATCTAAGGTGGTTTAACCACAGAAATCAGAAAAGCAAAACAGAACCATATGAATGGAAGACTAGAAACAGAAACAAGAGGATACAGGTAATACTTGGGGGTAACTGGGAAAAATGGGATGGGAGCGTTGGGGAGGAAGGAGAGAGGGACAAATACAAAAGGAAGAGGGACAAATAATATTAATGAATGTTTAATGAAACCTCAAGGAATCATATTACTTCATACTTACCTAAAATTATCTGTAATACTTATGTGTGTATATCATATAAATGTGATATGCATGTGTGTACATCTTAAATGAAGTCACACCACTTGAGGTAACAGTGCTCCACACAAGAGCCTTAGATCATGTAACAAAACCCCAATACCAGGCACAAGAAACCTCCATTAAGTGACTCCCAAAACAATATCGACTATTGGTGTTGCCCTTGGCTGTCTCTCAGAGATTAAAGATAAATGTACATCTATTGCTGAAGACATGTACACTTCAGATAGTACTTAGAAGGTTTGAGCTGGATATAAGCTAACAGCTTTGTCTAGCATTCATAATACCAGAAGGTATTATGCAACCTGCCAAGGGAGGAACACAGTCAGTATTCCCAACCAGCTGTGAGACCTATGAACCATATCAATGACCAATACGGCAAGGTAGCTCCAATGGTGCAGGAGGATCACTCTTATCTCGGCAGTAACCAACAACTGTCTAATTGTACTTAAGGCCCAACTCAGCAGGAGGGAGGTTATACCTGGTATAAGAAATGTAGCCAACTCCTTGGACCTAGTTAGGTCATGGGTCTTAGAGGAGAGCTTTTAAATAATACTTTTATTAATTCTTTAGGAATTTCATTAACTGTGCTTTGATCATAGACACTCCCTATTCTTCTCTGAGATCCACTTCCCCTTCTTATCCCTCACTCCCACAATTTGTGCTGCCCATATACTCCTAGATGCTGGACCATGTACTGCAGTGTGGATGACCTGCCAGGGGATATACCCTTAAAGAAAACTGACTCTCGCCTTTCCTGAGAAGCCATTAAACCATTCATAACTCCTCACTTAGGGGTAGGAGCTCATGAACCTTCTCATTCCAGGCAAGAATGTTGACTGGCTTGATCTTGATGTGGTCCGCACAACTTCTGCGAGTTCACAGGTTCAGCAGACTTGTTATGTCCAGAGCATGGTTTCACTAGCCCTCCTGTACCCCTAACACCTACTACTGTTTTCCCACCTCTTCTTTCAGTGTGTGTGAGAGAGAGAGAGAGAGAGAGAGAGAGAGAGAGAGAGAGAGAGAGAGAGAGAGAGAGAGAGAGAGAGAGGAAGAGAGAGAGAGGAAGGACTGGGCAGTCCATTGACACTTATCTCTGCGCTTGGACCAGTTCTACAGTTCTGAGTTAAACTACCTTCCACCATACAAAGAAACTTCTCTGATAAGGGCTGAGAGCAGCTGTAGGTGTTGAAAAACAAAATGCAAACATAGACAACAGTTTGATACTGTTTCTCTTTGACAGAATGATGATAGTAGGTTTCTCCCCCCTCTCCCCCAGGATCTGTTAGCTTCCCAACCACAAGTTCTTGGCTACATTTATAGTACATGCAAGTGTGTCCTCCTGTGGGGCACATCTTAACTCTGATGGGAAAAAAGGTGGGGTTGATTACACTCATAATTCATACCCCTATTATACCCATGGACAGATCTTGCCAATTGGTTTTTATTGTGGTTTACAAGATTCGCAGCTGGTAAGGTTGTCAATGACTTACCCTTCTTCCCCCAGTAGCCTAGATAGCACCTTCCAGTACCATGAAAATGACTCAGCATGGAGAAAGTTTCTAGGTCAGTATCAATTTGATTTCTCCATGTTCTGTGACTACAGTGTATGCTGTTTTCACCAATAGGGATTTACCTTCAAAGAGAACTTCTAATAACTACACATAGTAAAAAAAAATGATATTTACTATATGTAAATGTTTTATAACAAGTCACATTTAAGGTACATGCATTTTTCTTTACTGTAACATGTAATGTGATAAACAGCTTCTTTGTAAATTTGTATTTGCATCTGACTGGTTTTTTGGAGATACAGATAACCATGTCAATGATCTGGTGGAATTGTCTCGACATATAGGGTCATGAAAGATAATCTTAATATATGTTTAAAAAACCGTTACAACAGGGTTATAGACGTTGAGTCAGAAAGAGGTGATACTAAGGTAAAACTAATTGTGCGTATACTGGCACACTTTAGCTCAAAATATGAGTATAAGTAAAATTCAGACATCAAGCTCAAGGAACAAAACTGCTTATTCTCAGTCTAACGCTCTCCCTCTGAGCTATTTCAGCAAAGGTGATTGTACCTAATCTTAATATATTTGTTTTCTAAACAGCTTTGTGAGAACCTGAGTGCTATGTTTTACGTATTACAGGCATCAGGAACATGTAAGAAGTCAGTAGTGGTAGGAACAAGGCATTAATGAGAGACCAATAGTACTGTGCTCCAATGCAGCAGATACCAAGAATGAGAAGCAGATTTGATAAGCTGGTCTGGGAAAGGGAAACTTTCAATTGAATATTAGGTATGTTACCTTTATAGAAACAAGATAAAACTGTCAGGAGACAGTTTATAAATTGATCTTACCTCTTAGGTGGGAAGGCAGAGCAGGCATTTGCATGTGGGAGCACTTCACATGGAGATGGATGGGACTGAGATCCTGGACACTAAAATAATTTTAAAGTTCTGGTGTACACTTGTCTTCTTGGGTTTTATTGAAAATTTATATTTAAACTTTAGTAACTAATATTTGGAATTATACTTTAAAATTACACAATATGACATGTATCCTTGAAATTTGATTATTACTTGAAAAATAGGTCAAAAGTGATAAATGTTTAAATTTTACAGTTCATTAAATGTCTTTATTGTGTTGCCAGCTGCTTTATGACAGAGAACTTAAGTTCTAACAAGCTTTAATTAGAAAAAGTGAAAAAAAATCAAAGGATGATGTCAGCTGAACCAAAGTGAACCAGAACAAGAACTACTTTTATTAGTTACAGAACATCCACAGTGTGTAGCTCATCTCGTCGGCTTCCTTTAATAGCAATGGAAATATTGCAGACCTTGTTCTGGAAGTTCAAACCATGGGTCTTTTGGACACAAAATGGTTTTGATAGGTGTTTTTATAGTAAAATGATGTTCTTTGGGTTTGAAAAAGATACTAAACTAAACTAAAAAATGTCCTAAATGAGTCATGGCTTTAAAATACAAAAGGATATTGAAAATATTCTTAACAAAAGAAGTAGACAGTCAGCACCATACATGGGTTAATTTCCTGTTTAGTGGCAAGTTAGCATATTATCTTAGGCTATTTTATGCTATTGCTATGATGAGACACCATGACCAAAATCAAGTCAGGAAAGAAGGATTTGACTTACTTCCACTTTGTGGTTCATCACTGAAGGAAGCCAGGACAGGAGCTCAAGCAGGGCTGGAACTTGGAAGGAAGGGCTGATGCAGAGGCCATGGAGGGCTGCTGCTTTCCAGCTTGTTCACCATGGCTTGCTCAGCCTCCTTTCTTATAGAACCCATGATTACCTATACACTGATGTCCCTATCCACAATGGGCTGGGCCCTCCCATGCCAGTCACTAAGAAAATGACCTTCAGGCTTGCCTGAAGCTAGATCTTACTGAAGAAGTATTTCTCAGTTGAGACTCTCCTGTCCAATGACCACGGCTTGTGTCAAGTTCTCATAAAACTGGCTAGCATACCTATACTTTATTATTATTTATCTCAGCATAGTTTCTATCATGAATATTGATATAAAAAGATTTATAAACCTTTTAGAGGTCATCATATTATAATTTAAAATAGTTATCCATGTAGAAGCTTAAGTAGATCAGTGGTTCTCAACCTTCCTAATGGTATGACCCTTTAATATGGTTCCTTATGTTGTAGTGACCCCCAATCATAAAATTATGTTTGTTGCTACTTCATAATTTTGTTACAGTTATGAATTATAATGAATCACAATGTAATATCTAATATGCAGGATATTTGACATTTGACCCTTAAAGGGGTCACAACCTATAAGTTGAGAACCACTGAACTAGAGCCTCATAAATACATGCATTTACTTTATAAAAAATGTGGTCCTCTCCTCCAAGATGCAATTTAACCCTTTTGTAAGAGAAGACATACTAAGAAAGTCTTGGTCTGTCTTTCCCCTTACTTCTCACTGAAGTTGAACACTATTATGCTTTGATCTCTTTGGGCCTGTCCTTCTCAGTATCTAGTTGGAAAGCATTGTATGCACCATTAATCTATACCTGTTATAGTCACATCTCCTGCTGCTTGTCCTTTTACAGAACTTCATCCAACTTGCCAGGTTCAGCCTAACCATAGAACTTTTTGCTGATGTGCCCAGCTGATATCCACTGTTCTCTGAAATGCAACAACCATGCAGCTGTGGCTGCTATGCATGCACTCAGTCTCCAATTTGTTAGGTTCTCAAGATGGCCTTAGTCCAAGCAGATTTTTTTTCTTGATATTGTGCACATTCATCTCTGTCTTTAAACTTCTTGTGTCATTTCTTTTTCCTGATCTAGCAGATGACCTTGCTTCCTGTTTTACCGAGGTTATCCCCTCCACCACCACTCCCAACACACACACAATCTCTATCATATTTTCTCTCAGCCCTCCTACTTTCTAGCTAGCTGCTTTCCTAGTTCCTAGTTTTGTCCAGGCTGCTTGAAATAATAGTCCCCACGCCTCTCATTTTACTCTCTGCCTTTCATCTAAATTGCTCTGGCCAAGCTACTAGTAACTGTTAAAGTCTGTGGGCTACATTTCCTTCCTCACCAGGTTTAGCCTCTTTATGGTATTTTGTAGTTACTGAACATCGAGTATTGTTCTGAGAACCTCTCTTTTTTGGGTTTCTTCCTATTTAAAATTTGTATAAATTCTGACTCATCATTTTTCTGAAAGAATAAGGGGGGGGGAAGCTTTTAATGATTTAAATACGTTTATTTATAATCTAGTAATAATTTTTAATATTTTTAAAGGATTATAATATATGTGTGTGTGTTTTCATGTGTGTGTGTGTGTAGTTTCACATGTGTATGTAAATGCATGTGCACATGTGTGCTTATGCATGGGAATGCCAGAGGTCAGATTTGTGTGTTGTCAGGTGCGCTTTACTTTGTTTTGTTTTCACCAAAACTTTTTTTAAAATTAAAAATATTTTGATTGATTTTTTATACAATTGTTTTTTATCATAGTTATCCATTCCCAATTGCCCCCAGACCCTCTCCTCTTCCTTACCCAGCAAACTGTGTCTTCTCTGTTTTTCAGTCCTTTCAAGTTGTTTGTGCTGCCAATATCCTCTTGGGGGTGGGACCATCCTCGCAAATGTGGTCAGCTTTCCAGAAGCTGCTTCCCTAGTGGAAAGCGGCTCTCTCCCCTAGAAGCTTGGAAGTACCATTAACTGCTGCTCTAGTGGGAGGAGTTCATGCCCACCTTGTGCCTCCAGGCTGGGGTTTTGTCTTCTTAGCCTTGCACCACATGCTGCAGAGAAAACAAGGCAGCTGCATCTCTCAGTGGAACCTGAGGCTTGCTGGCTGGGCTAGGATGGCTAGCAGCAAGCTCCAGGCTAGGTCTGTCTCTGCCCTCTGCCGCCTCAGTCTGGGAGCTACAGAAGCAAGCTGTTGCACCTACGATTCTTTTTAGAATGGGTGCTAGGAATCAAACTGAGGTCCTCAGCTTGTGTGGTAAGCTCTTTACCAACTCAGCCATCGCTCGGTCCCTATGTATTTATATTGTGTAAATGGGACAATTTTGTATCCGTTATACTGTAAAAATAATTATTTCTTTTGTGTGTGTGTGTGCATATGTGTGCGTACATGTGTATGTGGAGGCCAGACATCAATATATGGTATCTATCTTGTATTCTGTGTTTTTTTTCTTTTTTTCCTACCTTCCTTCTTTCTTTCTTTCTTTCTTTCCTTCCTCCTTTCCTTTTGTTTTTCTTTTGTTTTGAGATAGAGTTTCTCACTGAATGTCAGACTTACTGACTCAGCTAAATTAGCTGCCAGTAAGCCCTAGGGATTCTTCTGCCATAACCTCTCCAGCACAGCATGGAGATTACAAGGCATGCTCTGGAGAGTTTTGTTTGTTTGTTTTTGTTTTCAATAAGAGTTCAGGAGGTTGAACTCATGTCCTTTAGATTATGTGTCAATACTTTACTGACTGAGCCATTTCCCCAGCCTCAAGAACTATTTCTTAAAAATACTTGACTATAGGAATTATTTACTACATATATATGTTTTATTTCTTAAATATAAGTGTGAAAATAGAAGTTATGTGTATTAATTATTTCCCTGGTCTCTTCCTTTCTAGTTAATGAAGGAGTTCCCCCTTCTAAGCATGTTCAACATCCATGAAAACCTTCTAGAAGCTCTTCTGGAACTCCAAGCCTATGCTGATGTTCAGGCAGTCCTTGCAAAGTATGATGGTAAGTTCTTGGGTATTTTTATGCATTTGAGAGGCCCATTCTCCTTGACATAATTCAGTGATTAGATAGGAAAGACCATTTCAAGTAGGACTTTGATATTACTCTAAGAATTGACACCTATAGTGTTCTGATGGTTATTCTCCAGCACCCTCAGTCTAGTGCTTACCCAGACAGAAACATTATTAGCTTGTGTTCCCTCTTACCTGAACTAGGCACACCCTGCTCATACTCTCCCAGCCAGGCAGCTGTGTGTCTCTGCTTGATTCCCTCCTGATCAAAAGACACCCCGTGCTGGATTGAGCAACACCAAGTCTTCCCATGATACCGTGCAGGTTCACTGTGGTCACCTTGTTGATGTTCTAGACCAATATAGAATGACAATATAGCGCAACCTGTGCCTTGGCACAGGTGCCACTGCAGCAAATATTTGGAGAACAAGTTCTGTTCCCTTTCCTGTGTGTCTTCCTTAATAAGAGACTACCCCCGTTTCTTTATGTGGTGTCTTTGAAGGCCCTTCACCCAGGTACTCACTTCCTCATAAGTATTTTCTACTTTACCTGTTACCAATGAGACAGGTAAATAAACTGGTACAGTCTAGAGACAATTCTGTCTCTATCTATGAATTTAGTATTTGATTAATAGTACAAAATTATATACATAATTTCCTGCTATCCTTAGACTCTATAAAACTCCACACTCTCCTAACTTATTTCAATAATTTCATAGAATGTGTTTATAGATTTGATATTATGGCATGGTTACTATATAATAATCTTTTTGCATTGTAAAATATTCTTTCTTTAGTAAGCTTCATTAGTCCATTTAAGTATTACTCAGGTCATAGATTTTTCTGGAATTCTTTTAACATAGAGAACAAACTATATCATTTGGATTTTATTTTTGACATAAATCCTCTCTAAGTGGTGGTGGTGTTATCCTTTCTTATTAAGGAAACTGAGCTATTGTGCGCCTGTTTTTGTTTGTTTGTTTTTTTCTCAAAGTCTTGTTCAGATTGATGGAAACTAAAAGCCTTTAGCCAGAGACGGCATCAGTTTACCTGTATAGACATGCATACCCTGTGTAACAAGATATACACTACTTAGTATGGAGCTGAATTTAAGTATTTCCGGAATACTTTTAAGTAAACAAACTGAAGAGTGTTTGGCCTTCACATCAACTCATTTTTATTCTATGTTTATTCCCTAGAATCTCACTGTTCAGTTGAAGCTTAGAGATGTAAGCCATACATTACTGTGGGCACAATGTTCATATAGTGAGTGTCCTTTAGTCCCAAACAGGGTAGTCCTACACCATGGCCCTACCTGGCAGTGCATTTTGCCCAATGCAAGGTTCTTGTTCTTGTCATCAGTGCTGATCTCTCCTTAGCCCACTAAGCCTTAAGAAGTAAGGCTTTAACTTAAAAAGCCTTTGAGATCACAAGTCTCAAGACTCCTTTCATGAAGATCTCAGTTCATTACAGAAATCATCAGCCTTGTGTTATAAAACTGATTGCCAAGTAAAGAAATGAACTCACTTGGACTTGTTCATTGTCTCAACGTATCCCATTGCACAGTCTCCATTCCTGAACAATCAAAAACTGATTTATTAAATTCTGATAACATATGTTCGCATTACTTGTTACAACAGCCTGTCCCACCCTCCACTAAAACTTGGCTTGCACTTTGAAAAATTCCTTTATTTCAAATGGACAAGCTCATCCTATCAAGGCCCATGTTGAGCTTTGTTTATGTTGTGTACCTGGCAACAGAAATGATGTTCTTGTTCATTATTCATGGAAAAAGAGTCTCACTGGTGGCAGGACACATAGTGTTGCTGAACTGCCTCATTAGAGGCTTTGAGTTCAGCAGTTGTCAATAGAGTGCAGCTGACCTAACGCCCACTGAACTCTGTGGGGAGTTTTGGTGCTGACTTGGCTTGTGCTTGTATCACTTACAGTAGAAATCGAATGAACTGGCTGCTGAAGTTACTGTTCTTGGGGGTGAGCTGCAGCCACTTAGGACTGGAAGAACATGTCTCCCTCTCTTTATCCCATCACATGGTATGGTTCTTTGAAGTTCATCCTTGATGCTTTTCTTGAAGGATCTTGGTTGAGCTTCTAGCCCTTTATCTGGCCCTGCACAAGGAAGTGAGTGCTCTGGCGCTCCTGGAGTAGACAGCTGATGGGCACCCTGTGTTTGCCTTGGTTCAGCTTCAGCCCTGCTTATCTAAGTTGCTAGAGACAGCATTTTGAATCACAGCCCTTCATCCCTCTCATAGAGTCACACCCAAAACAACAGGATTATGTTATCTCTCCAAGTTGGAATGTTCTGGTTGGGTGGCTGTTTCTGGGATGGTTTATGGGCACAGCAGCCCTTTATTGTTTGTTAAATGGCTAAGTTTTATAAGTCATGTTCTGGGAAGTGATATGAAGGGATTAGGGATGCTTTTCTGACTTTTGTAAAATGGATTTAGAAAAATGGCAAGAATGGAGGCTGAGGGTGTGTGTACTGAGAAATAACATGATTTGGGAAGAAGAGGAAGACAAAATATATTCCCACTTGCCTCATAATTCTTTACTATGATAAAAAAAAATAAAATTTGACTTTAAAAGTTTTGAATTTGAAAACTCCTCTTCCAACAGATCCTGTGAAAACTGCCTTTTCTAGGATTTCAGATAGATTAATTCCTTGTGATCTACACTCCAATTTTGATTTTGTCATTGAGCTAACATCTCATGCTTTGTCACTCTACACATTTGTCTAAAATCCTAATTGTCATTTGTGAGGGGTTTCATTTGCTTCAGTTTTCAGTTTCTTTACCACCATAATGCCCTTCTCACAGTCGATAAAGTAATAGTAGCAGCAACAGCTAACACATTGGGTTCTTATAATATGTTGGTGCCAGATATTGTTTTAGCTTTCACATATGACTACATATTTGGTAGGCACTATTGTTAGCTTCATTTAGTGTTGTGCTGTGTCTAAGAAGTGTCTTGTTGGTGGTGTCAAAGCAAAGCCATGTAGATATAAGAGAAAAGAGATCAGCTGTGGACAGTCATTGTTTACATGATATGAACGTTCTAAGAAAGAGAAAGTTGGTGATAAAAGCCATGGTGTCTACTCCAGGCCTACCTTCTTCACCATTACTCACTGCTATCTGCTTTTAGTAGTATTTGGAACTTTAAAAAGATCAATACCATTCTTCAAACATGTTATACACATTAGCTATACCCTCACAGCATCTCTGTAAGGAGATGGCTACTCCATTTCAGCAGATGTACAAACTGAGGTGTTAGGAATTTCCATAACTTGCAAACTCACGCCTTCCTAGACAGCTGCAGAGCTGGGATTCAGATCCATGTAGGGTTAACTGTAAAGCTCATGTGTTTTTCATAAATGTGAGTCTTGCTGCATTGATGGACTCAGCTTTTCATACAAAGACATGAAATGTGTCGGGTGGGACCATCGTGCAGAGTGCCCATGATGCTAACTTGCCTTGTAATCATTCCTTAGGAAACAGGTATATCTAAATGTGCTTGCCTTTCTGATACTATCTTCAAACTATGGCTTTCTATTTTCAATCAAACTATTAATTTTGTCATGAAAAGGGTTTGATGTGTAGCATTAATTTGATTTTAGATTTATCACATTTTTCCATCCATGTATTTGTTATATATAGAATATTTTCACTGTTATGAGGTCATCAGAAACTTCTTTTAAAAGCATTATAAAAACTACTACAATCTTTGGATCTACTTTCAAGAAAATTTATAGTCTATCTTGAGACTAAAGGTTAAAAACTTTAGTTTTAAAGCTTAAGTTGGTAGAGAGGAAAATAATCCATATATCTGATTCATTATAATGTGCACATTTCAATTTTAACAGGCTCTCAGCACACCAATGAATGTGCCTGTGCTGGATACACAGTATACTATGTGCCTGTGGTGGATACACAGTATACTATGTGCCTGTGGTGGATACACAGTACACTTAGACGAATTTATATCTGCTGTTTTAGTTAATAATCCCTAGGATTTCAGAAAGCATCAATGGTGGAGGACTTAACCTTCTAAGCCTCCATTCCTTCTGCAGAAATGGAATAAAGGCTTAGGAAGTTCAGCAACTTTCTTAAGATAACACAGCAGGTGATTGGTTAGGGAAGTGTCAATCATGCCTGGTATTGAGAACTCTGGAGCACAGAGGAGAAGTGGAGAAACTTTAGCTGGTTTGCAGAGCCTTGCTTGCTGTCCTCAGTTTTTCTAGCCTTGGTTAATCTTATATAAATAGAAAGCTATGTATTAAATGTCAGCTGAAATATGAGGATAAGAGCCAGTCCTGTTTCCCCACAAAGCCAGTGTGTGACCTATTATGGAAATTAATCATAGAGATAATAGAACATATATAGAAGTATTTGATTATAAAAACAGAATTTCTTAGGTTTACCTGAAATTACTTCTCAAAATGTTGGGAAAGCTGTAAACAGAAACATTGAATTTTTAGTCCTGATACAAAGACAAAGCATTCCTTTGGATTCAGTGTTTATTGCTTTTTCTCTTTGGTATGAGAAAAATATTTGACAGAAACAGCTTAAGAGAGAAAAATGTATTTTGGCGCACAGCTTCAGTCTACCATGAGGGGACGGAGCAGCTGCGTGGTCCATGGAGGTACATGTTCACTGCTTCCACTTCTTACCTCTGGGGAGCCAAGGAGAGAGTGTGGACTGACAATGGGGCTGGGCTCTCACTATCAAAATCCTACCTCTGGTGGCCTATGTCTAGCAGGTATGTCCCATGTGCTAAAGGCTCTGAAGCCTCCCCTGAGCAATGCTAGCTAGAGACTTAAGTTCCCATTCAAAGTATAGCAGGGCTCCTCCAGCCCTGTAGCCATGTGCTCAGACAGAGAAACAGACCCAAGCTCTCTTGGATATTTACACTATTAACTAACTTTCTACTGGTGGCTCTAAATTTAGAGACATAAAATTTCCTATAAGGAACTGTTTTTTTTTTGTTTGTTTGTTTGTTTTGTTTTTTTGGTCACAAATGTATAAACGTAACAATTACATCAAGACAATTTACTGGTAACATTGAACCCATGGTAAATTGCAATGCTACCTGTCAGCTGGTAAATCTACAGAGAGAATACTCCAAAACAGTGCATGATTCTAATGTAAGGAATACTTTCATTTCAATAGATTGAAAACAGAAGCTATAAAGAACTCTTTCTGTGTTGAGACTTCCGCTAACAAGCTTTGTACTGGTCCTTTCATAGTCAGATTGTTCATTATCCAAGCCTTTGTAACCAGTTCACACTAGTTTCTGTGAAATGGATGCTGGGCACCTTGTGTTTATCCTTAGTCTGTTATCTGTTTGCCTTTGAAGAAACAGGAACAGAAGGTATTTGAGGAGTCAGAAGGACCAGTGAGTAAGATCCATATTCATCATCATCAGATTATTCAGACCTTTAAAATGGTGCATTTCAACCAAGCAGTAATGCAACTTTTGATACTGTAGTCATATCAACTCCTAAAATGTTCTCACAATATTAGGGTGCTTTAGCAAATGAAGGTTTGAAGGGTTGTCAGTCCCTTTTAGTGATTCTAAACCTAGTCCAGCTCCATTTCCTGGACCAGCTGCTATGGAAATGACCAAATATGTTAGGCATGTGATTAAAGAGAACTTTAGTGTAGAAGATGGACCAATGAAGCAGTCAGTTCTCCAGACAAGAAAATAACCATCACCACTGATACGAGGAGCTGCGGCTTCAGGCTCAGAAGCACAAATCAGTGTGAAGCTTGGCCAAGCTTTGGACTAGGTGCCCTCCTGATTTGGACACCAGAGGTCAGCTGCCAAGAAGTCAAGGCCTTTGAGATCACGAATGATAGACTGTCAGATGATGGGATATGTTTGTAGTAAGCGTGGGTTCTGATAATGGATGTCATTTCAACAAGGACTGCATGCATGAGGAACTTCTGTCTCTGATGATGGAGAAGACTGTTCATAAGTGCATACATCTGTAATGCACATAGTTGGCACACTTGCAAACCCCCTAAATTTATGTTGGCTTTGGTAATCCTTAATGCCCAGTTATCATAATTTACCAAGGTAACATTCCTCCCCAGGCAGCCATTACCATCACTGAAACTGCCGTGTTTGGCTCCAAAGCACCAGCCACAGAAGGGCCCTTTGACAGAACTTCTGGGGTAATCCAGTCCAAAAGTTGCAAATCACATCTGGTGTTTGGCTTTGCAGCATAAGATGAATTTTTCTGGGTGTAGCTGAATGCATGTTCCTTGCTCTTCCCCCTGCTCAAAATTACTAAGGCCATGTAGAATTTCCCGATTGAATCATTGAAATCCCAGACGGCACATTTTTTTGAGGTTTTTGTGTATCAATCCTTTTTATTTCCTCAGTGAATTTTCCTCTTTGGTTGAAAGGGGACCTTGGATTAGCTTTCTTGGAGGTGGGGCAAAAAGACCTCACACTGCCTGAAACTAACACCAGAGTTTAAGGGTAGGTTTCTATATTGCTGTTGTTTCCCTCATATCATGACTAGGAGTAAGTGTAGAATGTTTCTCGAGTACATCCACAAATGTGAGAGCATCATACAACAGGGCACTCATAGCGTTTCACAGTCCACAAACAGTTGTGAAAGTGAGACACGCAGCTGTCTTTGTTCTTTCATTTTCTTATTTCTGTTTGTTTGGTTCATGGTTGCAGGAGAATCTGTGTGTACTGCCGTTGTTGGGTTAATGTGAATTTCAAGTGTGTCTGATAGAGGTAATGCCAGTTTGTTGCCCAAACAAGAAGAGGGACATGGGATACTATGTCTGCAATGCTTGGGGCCAGATGTGTTTTATGTTTGGAGGCTTCTATTTCAGAGTTTATAATTTTTGCATAATTGAGTGTTCCTAATCAGAAAATTTCTAAAATCCAAAGTTTTTGAATTGTGCTTAAAAGTTTTGGACTTTGGAGCATAGATGTTCAACCTGTAGTTGATACTGGATTGCAGAGAGTGATTAGGATAACTGTTTTAAATTATTTCATCAAGAATGTATTAAAACATATTATATAGAAAATATTTTAGGTACATCTTGATTCAGGGCTTAATGTGACCTATTCTTTGTAAGTTTGTTTATACTCTAGAATAGAAAGATGTTATAAAATACATATATGTGTGTGAGTATACACACACACACAACATAAATGATATATTTGATGAAGGTAAATCAGTACATGGTGCATTTATTTTAGACATACCACAAGCTGTGTAGAGAAATAATGTCTTTGAGAACAAGCTCTGTGTCCTGTTTTTCTTGGGCCCCTGTATAATGGAGTAGTCATTTGGAACATCTGTTGTTAGTGAATGAATCAGAAATGGAAATGCCATTATGGGGTAGTGTCATTTGTGAGGTAGCTTGGGGTTTATTTATCTGCAAGATTCTACCCTTCAAAGCTTTTTAGAACCACAGATATGAGACTTGACCCCTGCTTGATCTGTCTCATGCATAAGCACAGTAATGTTCTGTTAAACCACATCTTGATCATTATCGTTGGTAGATGAACAAAAGAAAATGAGATCAAAGAGATTGGCCTCTTAAATTGTTTTATCTATCTGGAGTTTTGTTACATGAATTCTTCTTCAAGGTTATTGCATTGGATTTTTGTTCTTAAGAGCCCTTTATAACTTTGGAAAATTCAAGTCATTCCCCCTAAAATGACCTTCCTTTAGCAGTGTTCCAGTAAAGGGTCTAGGAGGAGTCAGAAGAGGTGCAGTTAGCCTTCCTTGTTTCAAGAGGAAGATTCATCTTTGCTTCATCCTTGTCTCCACCGTGCCCATTTGCTTTCCACTGTTATTTCAATCCGGCATCCTGATGACAGTACTAGCAAGTTGCCATACCTCCTGTTGGAACACTAGAGGCAAAGATGATTGCAAGAAACACAGCTTGAGAAATAATTCACTCATGGTTTCCTTCTAAAACTCCAATCAACACTGATTACTTTTGTCTTTTGGGAGATAAATTAGTTGTGGATATTGTTATCAAATGATACTAGTATCAAGAAATTTGAGATATGGATACATTAATTTAGATTTTATTTAGTAGATACTGACTACCAAGTATATTTCAGACATTGCTTTGTGTTATGGTTACAAAGAATTCAAGATATACAGCATTTCCTTTCTATAGAATACCAGTTGAAGTAAATATAGGAAGAAACACTGGCAGAGATAAGGACTATGATAGTAGCTTTTAATCTAAGATAGATGTGTTACTTCTTCCAGCAAGGAGAAGTGAGATCATTCTTGGAGGAGGTGGTATCTGAACTGATGTGAACATTGAATGCACTTGTATAATAGAGAACAAATGGAAGTGGGGTGGGGGAGGCATGGCCAGTATACCTTGTATGATAATTCTAATTTGTCATATTGCAGAGGGATGGACGAGGGGCACAGCAAATGGTAGAAGACACATGCAGTGAAATGCATAGGAAACAGATCTGAAAAGCTTTAAGTCAGGCTGGGATTTTGTTCAAAAGGCCTCTGAAAGATGTGGAGGCAATTTCAAAGGAAACTTCCATCTGCCCTCATTGTTTAACAAGTAGAATATTGGGCACACAACTCTGCCCCTGCTTTACTTAAGGTTGGTCGAATAGGAATGGATCATATAAATTCATGTGTTTCAATGCTTGGCTCATAGGGTGTGGCACCATTAAAATATGTGGCCTTGTTGGAGGAAGTATGTCATTGTGGGGGTGGGCTATGAGGTTTTTATGCTCAAGCTCCACCCTGTGTGGCATACAGTCTAGTTCTGCTGCATATGGATCAAGATGCAGAACACTGAGCTCCTGTACCTTCATCATGTCTGCCTGAACATCACCATGTTCTGCCATGATGGTAATGGACTTCTGAAATTATAAAGCAGCCACAATTAAATATTTTTCTTCATAAGAGTTGCTATAGTCATGGTGTCTCTTTATAGCAATAAAACCAAAACTAAGACAGGAAATGAACATTTTTCCGAAGTTCTCAGACCTGAGAGTGAAATCATCTAATAAGAGTAAGTGGCTTTCTGATACTACAGTTGAGCACCATTTGATCCCCAGGGACATTTGGGGGCCTTTGTAAACATCAATTGTTGTCTCTTGGATGTGGGATTTGTGTTTCTTGTTAGGCAAAGTGGCAGCCCCAGTGTGGATAGTCTCTAATGTCTTCCAGGTGGACAAATCTTCCTATTGTAAGCTACTGGACATTTGTTCTCTGATGATCTCCCAACCATAGCAAGCTGTCTATAAAGACAGTTGCAACCATAGGTACTCCTTCAGGCAGTGTACCTAAGACACAGGGAGGCTGCTTGGTCACAGAGTCTATCAATACCTACATGGTTTTGCTAGACTGTATGACAACATACGGATAAACAAAGGGGTCAGGAGAGAACAGGTAAAACACCTCAAAGGCTGACTGACCTGTGACAATGAAATGCATTCTGTGAATGCATGGAAAGTTCTGTGAGTTCTGTTTGCTAATCAAACCATCTGATACACTGGTGTCTTGCTGGCAGTCTAGTTACTGCTAAAGTAGTCAAAACACAGGACTGATATTCTACTTAATCAAAAGGCCAGTTCTTAAATGAAGATGCTTAATCATAAGTTAAAGAAAGGAGCATCAGGCATAGAAATGTCCCTTGAATTTAAAAGAAACAATAGCAAAAAGCCAAACCCACAGGCTTTTTCTTTAATTCAGAGGAAAGATAAATGTGGACTCGAAAATGGAGATTCATTGAAGGTAACTGACCCGATGTTGATGGATTTAGGGTAGGGCACATGAAAAAGAATTTTACAGGAAAATATAGAAAGTATGGGTGTCTCTTAATGATGAAATTATAGTTACTCCCAATGGAAATGCAAAGGAAATACAAACAAAGCATATGAAAAGATCAGAATGGCAGGGCTACAGACATGACTCAGAAAGTAAGAGCCCTTGCTTTTTAGAACATAAGACCTTGTGTTTGGATTCCAGCACCTATGTTAAAAAGCCAGACAGTGATATAGATGGCTAGGCAGAAAGATCAATGGCACTTGATGGCCACTAAAGCTCCAGATTTGGTAAGAGGTCCCATCTGAAAGGAATTAGGTATACATGATGAAACAGTACTCACAAGGTCTCCCTTTGGCCCCTGTGGATGCCCATGGTACATGCGAATATATCATGCACACACACATTACACACACATACTACACACACATACACAGAAAAAGAATGATAATATCAGATGACAAATAACTATATGCCTACAAGTAAGGCACATACCAGTGTGCTGGTATTTAGGGTAGTGACGACCTAAGGGAAGAAAAAGTCTGGGTATTTGAATGTGTAAAGTTAATGGTCTACGCAAAACAGGGGATAAAGTATAAGATAATGTGAGAGGGAGAATAAAATCAGATATCACAACTGGTAGTTTGGGGATAGTTACAAAGACATGTGCTATAATACAAATTTTACCAATATTTTATTGGTAACTCTCATGAGTTTTTCTTATCCTGCCTGCCTGTCCTACCACCTCCTTTCCTCCCTTTTCTTTACTTATCTCTCTTGGTTGGGGTTTAACTGTATAGTTCAGGCTTGTCTTGGCCTTGAAATCCTCCTGTCTCTGCTTTCCACAGGGATGTGGGTGCCACTCTGCCTGTCTGGACCTACATTTATTTTAACATGTAAAGAGAAATACATGGGCAGAACAAGCATAGAAGTGCTAGGCTGTTATCTATGTCTTCGCCTTTGTTTCATATCAGTACTCTTTGGAGAAGAAAGTATTGCATTAAATGTTAGTAGGAAATCACAACTGCTTGTTCTGTTTTCTATGTCCTATAATACTTTTTGGTCCTTTTCTAAGAAGTACAGCAAATAAATAAATCCCAGCAAAATTCTAGAAATCATAATTACGTGTTTTATGAGCATTGAGCAGAGATAGAGGTGACTGAAATTCCAGGATGTATATACTGGAGAATTTGTAGCAAATAAACACAGATGAGATAGTGGCTGTGAAAATATTTATAGTATATACAATAGTTTTTAAATGTTTATCTTATTAGTTTAAGTGGCCAGTTTCTTTCATGTTTCTGAATTGGAGGGATGCCATAGACCTGATTATATCTTGAAACAAAACATTTGCTCATGTTTTAAATGTTGTTATTATAGTTAACATGGAGTAACATTTTGTGTGTGTGTATGTGTGTGTGTGTGTGTGTATGTGTGTGTGTGTGTGTATGTGTGTGTATTATATATCACTCTAGCCAGTTGCAAATAATGATCTCTAGAAGCATGGTCCCAGATTTTCTTCTTGGTATTGCCATTGTCAATTTTTGTTGTTGCCGATATTTTTTTCCACAAGATTTTCCTGTGTAGCCAGGATGACCTGAAACTCACAATCCTTCTACTTCAGCCTCAAAGGTGCAAAGATTATAAGCGTGCACCCTATATCCCTCTGCCAATATTTTAAAATTAGAGACAAGATGGTACTGTTACAAATCATGTAAGATGATTTGCATTTATTCCAGCTGTGATATTGGCATTATTTCTTTATTCCATTTTTAAAACAACTTCTAATAGATAGTGTTCCTGGAAGATGAAATAATAAATACCAAGGCCTTCTCCTTAGCAAGCTCTCAATAACTATTTGCAGTACCAGTGATGGAGGTAGTGATATGCAGAGAAAGGTGTACTTACGAAGTGCACAGATAGAGTAACTTATGGGTTCCAGCTTGAATCAGAAGATGACTAACAAGCAGGATTGCCATGGGGAAAGCAGTGAAATTAACGCTACAGAATTAGTAAGATCCAGAATAGAATGGAGTCACATGTGGAATCCTGCCTGGATGTTTTCTAGCTTTTAGAACATTTTCATGGCCTCTGTGGAAGAGGGAAGAAAATCAAATTTTGGCTGAAATAAATTTGAAGAGCCCCTGGGGATTTATTTGGTGGAACACACCATTATTGGAACAAATGAGATCTCAGGTGCTCAGTGGTGGCTTTGGCTGGTGTTCAGTGGGATGATAGTGGTGGTGGCTCCGTGAACACACATGTCCCTAGTGCTCCTCATGGGCAGGTGTGGGATACTGTGAGGCTTGCTGCCTTCCCATGTCTCACTTTAAACCACACATTGCTCAGGAACACAACTAGGTGAGAAGTTCTGCAGGCTCGTCATTTCAGGTACTAGGGACCTTTACCCTGGGAAACGCAGAAAGGGACATTTTAATTTCTTCAATGTTTGTAGGACTGACTTGAGAGATAATTTGATCCTGTCTTGTCATAAAAAGCAAGACTAGTGGATTTCTTAGAGAGAAAGTAAAGACTGTGACAAGTGATCGAAGGTCAATAAAAATGTGAGGAAGACCATACTGGTAAGAGAAGTGTTCTCGTCTTACTTTTTAATTATAATATCACACCACCCCTGTGTGTGTGTGTGTGTTTAGATTGAGCCTAAGACCTTGTGTATGCTAACTGTATGATCTACTGCTGAATTATACCCCAACCCAAATTCCAATTTCTATGAGTATTTTATAGTAATTATTGCTTAATGCTTCTTTTAAAAGGCAGAAAGCCACTGTAGAGTTAGTCTGTCATCATAGAACAAACTAAATATTCTATATACAGTTACATTTTGGTCTCTTCCAAAGAATGAAAGTTCCTGGCAGTATGAGCAAGCAAACTAACTTGTTACTCTCTGCTCACAGCTTCTCATATTAACATTTTCTGTGACAAATTTCATAGTCTGCTTATCTTGTCATTTTATACTTTTCTATAGTGACAAAGCATGAAATCAGAGGGCAAGCCCAAGTCCAGGAAACAGACTTGTAACCACCATCTGCAGGAAGGACAGGGTGGGAACAAGCATAAAGGGCCAGTGAGGGGATTCCCTGTGCCATGGAACAATTCTTTATCTTGGTGGGGTGGTGGTGTTGCATGAATCTGGATAGTACAGGTGCATACGTAAATGTATGTAAGGTAGTGAGATGGGCAAAGCCAAAGTTTATTCAAATCACTGTAGCAATGTCAGCTACAGTTTTATGGGGTTTTGTGTGTGTGTGTGTGTTGTTGTTGTTGTTGTTGTTGTTCTAGGTTCTATGGTTCTATAAAATATGACCTTTTGGGGGAATTAAAAAATCTCTACTGTTTTCACATTTTCCTGTATTCCTAAAGTTGGCAAAAATCACAATAGGCAGCAGTGTGCCAGGTCTGTGCTCTAGAGGGTGAGGAGTCAGTGCAGTAGGATAGAAGGCAAGAGGCCTATAAGAAATTAAATTTACTCCTTCTAGTTTCCTAAAATGAGCCCCAAATAGCAGCTTCTGCCTATTATTTGGATATTAGGGAAAATATGTTAATGGGGTGATGCCCTGCAGCAGCTACAGTGCAAAAGGTGCATTCCAGCTTTCACTGGGAGGTTGAGCACCACGCATCTGCTAGATGTGCAGGCTGGCAGTGCTAGATGCCTTTGTCTGTCTGGCGGCCTATCTGCTTGTCTGTCTGTCTGTCTGTCTGTCTGTCTGTCTGTCTGTCTGTGTCTGGCTCCACCAGTATATTTGCTGATGAACCTGCCTCACACATTTTGAACTACAGAACCCTCCTTGTCAACCTTTAAAATTTTGGTTTTTTTTTTTTTTATAACAAGCTATGGAAAGAGAGAAAAGCAGTGAGATTCAGCCCATCTTCCACAGTGATGGCAAAACCCTGTGGAAGTTGTTTAGATATTTTCTACTCTTCATATCTTTGCATGTTAAATACTTTTAAAATTAGTAATGCATACTAGATCAAGATTTCAAGGTCATCCTCAGCTATTTAATGATTTTGAGGCCAGCCTAGGATACATGAGACCCTATCTTGAAACAAATAAACAATTGTCTATATGGCATGGGTAGTGTAATATTGGTGATGGTGATAAAATTTTGCTTGGATATAGTTTCTGAGACCTAGTCTACAAAGTTCCTTGTCCCTTTCAGTTCTGTGTTGTTATTGTTCCTAGCAAAGATCTAAGAAAGGTTAAATCTGCTTGTCCTACAACAGAAGCCAATTAGTTCAAAGGCAAGGCTGTAACATAGAACCATCTTATTCTGGTGACCTAGACAGTGGGAACAGGTGGGGGACATCTTGTTGGACAGGGCCATCTGCCTGGAGGCTCATGGAGGGTTGGTTAACATGGGGGTGGTTGTGTCCGACTTCACCAGTGTATTTGCTGATGAACCTGCTTCGCACAGTTTGAACTGAAGAATCCTCCCTCTATCATTGTTGTCAACCTTTAAAACTTTGTACACACCTTCTCAAAATAGGGCAGTTGATATTTCTTTAGCACTTGTTACCCAAAATTTCACTCTGACAAGGAAATAATTTCTTTGTAAAAAGCAACCTTTATTTGGAAGGGGTATGTGTGGGGGTCAGTGGACAACTTGCAGGTGGAACTTCTTAGTTGGGGTTTCCATTGCTGTGAAGAGACACTATGACCAAGGCAGCTCATCAAAGGTAAATATTTAATTGGGGCTGGCTTACACTTTCAGAGGTTCAGTCCATTATCATCATGGCAAGAAGGCAAAACAATTTTCTTTCAAGGAATGACTTTGTGCTGCTGACACTGATCAGTTGTGAGATTTTTTTTTACAGTTTTCCTATAGGGTTGTCCCTTTAAAAGTTGCAAACAGTCCTGTGAAGAGATTTATAGGCATTCCAGACATTAAAGGTGAATTTTGAGGCCTAGGGGAGAAAGCATAGTTGTAATTGCCTTTAGTGACCAAGCTTTCTCTCCAGCCCTAGTTTATTTTGAAGTAAGAAAATATTTTGGGGACTGGCAACATGGTTCCGTGAGTAACGGTACTTATTGCCAAGTTAGGCTACTGGAGTTTGATTCCCCAGAACATACATGGTTCAGTGAGAGACAATGGACACCTGCAAGTTGTCCACTGACCCCCACACATACCCCTTCCAAATAAAGGTTGCTTTTTACAAAGAAATTATTTCCTTGTCAGAGTGAAATTTTGGGTAACAAGTGCTAAAGAAATATCAACTGCCCTATTTTGAAAAGAATGGACTTCCAGTTTAAATAATGTACCACCCGCAGAGACCACACCCTGCAGTCCCTTGGCTTTTAGTTGTAGTCTATACCATCAAGAAAACTGATTATCTGTGTCTCACAGCTGTTCCACCCCTCCACCTGGAATTTTCTAGAAATGTTATAAAATTGCCTTTCTGGGTGACAGGTTAAGCTTTAATATGAAAAGGGGACTGATCATGAGTTTGAATGAGAAATCTTGGAGATTTTTCAAAATGATTGCTCGCTGGACCCCTTACAGCTTACACTCAGCAAGGAGACCCTGAGTCTCTACAACCTTAACTTTGTGAAAAGGACTGTGTTTGAATTTCTGAATTTTAATGTGAAGGTAACTTGTCTTAAATTAACCTAACTGTTAAAGAATACCTCATTTAGCTTTGTGGGTATTTTAAATTCAGATTAATTTTTGCTGGCATTAATATTTTATGTAATTCCTGAGTAATTTTTGTAACTGACAAAAAGGTCTCATTTACATCTATATCACAGGCATTTGTGCAATAACTCTCTCTCTCTCTCTCTCTCTCTCTCTCTCTCTATATATATATATATATATATATATATATATATATACACACACACACACACACACACACACACACACACACATATATATATATATATACATATATATATATATATACATACATATATATATATCCACTTAAATTCAAGGTATAAAATACATATTTTAAAATAGAAGATGATTTCTGAGGACTGGGCCAGGTGAATTTTAAACATGAATTATTGACAAAATGACAAATAGCATTTTGCCACTATAAGAAAGACCTATGATTCTTATGTAATAGCTTTAAATATTCTTAACTGATCCTGTCTTGGGCTTACATGATTTAGTCTTGTGTTTTCAGAGCATCATCCCTTTGACTGCAGATTTACAAGGGTTCTTACTTTCTTTCCCTGACAGATATCAGCTTACCAAAGTCCGCAACAATCTGCTATACAGCGGCCCTACTCAAAGCAAGAGCCGTCTCGGACAAGTAAGTGAGCAGTCACTTGTGTGCTCTCAGTGCTGGCCAGATGTAAAGAGACCTGCTGTCGGCTCTTGAGGGTTTTCTCCAGAAGCTTCCTGAGGTCCTTTTGACCTTGCTTAAAAGCATGCATTTCCCCAAAGCTGCTGATCTTTTATTTCACTACTAGAAGGAGGAAGCGTCTGCCCCCACTTATTGTAAGGGTATGTGGGTTCCTAACATGGATTTAAATTACATTGCATTCCTCTGGGCTGAGTTTTTCTTCCCCTTACTATTTATTTATTTATTTATTTATTTATTTATTTATTTATTTATTGTCAGACAGTAAAATCAAAAAGATTGCTTGGGATTTAACCCCCCCAAAAAATCTGTCGTGTGTGTGTGTGTGTGTGTGTGAGCGCGCGCGCTCTTCCATTTTGCTGTCTGTTACTGGGCCCTTCAGTGCAGTGGGGATGGTTCTCTCCTATTCTTTGCGCCACTCCTGGTCTGTTTACTTTGGGATAACACCTCAATGGGACATTTTCCCATTTTATTCAGGCAGGTGACTATGGCACATAGACATTCCACATATACCCAAGGGATGACCGGGCAGGTTAAAGAGAACAGACGGACTCATTGTTTTTGAGTTCATAAATACATTTCCCTGAGACAGTCCATCCCCTTTGCAGCATCTAAAGGCAGAGAGCCTCTGCAGTGTCAGACAGGTTTGCTGTTAAGTGTGTGTGCACTTCAAAACTGGAGTAATTTTCTTTCATTCTTTTTTATCCTGTAGATCGCCAGTACCTACTGCAACATCTTTTCTCCCTACACAGCGACTCCAGCTTGGGAGGGCAGGGCCAGGGTTGCCACAGCTTCCCCTGTGGTGTCTGCCTGCCAAGCACAGCTCTGGAGTTAGCCCTGGGTGTGAGGTGAGAAAGAGATTGCATGGTCTGGTCTTTTTTTCATTCCCTTGGGCAGGTGTCTTGCCCACAGTTGGGGCATGCACACTCCCCTCCGGCACAGCCCACACAGGCTTGCCTGCTGCTAAAGCTGTGGCCACTTGGCCTCCATGGCAGCACTGACATTGGGTTGGGAGCCTCCCTTAAAATTCTCCCCTGTTCTGTTTTGAACCAAGTGCGTTCTTCTGTAACCTAGGATTCTCTTTTTCCTACACTGTCTGCCCTTGTCAGTCCTCCCTCTGCTCCCACCTAAGCAGGGACCTTACAGAAAATTTAGATTAGCTATTTAGACAGTGAGTTGACAGATGAATATAATTCCTGCCACCATTCAATGTAAGCACGTTTTCTGCTTCCGCTGGGGTTTTTGTTCGCCTTGGTGGAAGGGGTAACTCAAAGGTCCCCTGTTGAGGAAGTTTGGAGAGCTTGTGCCCGTGGCTCACTGTGCTCTTAAGGGCCCTTCATGTATACTTGCTCCCTGGGTAGCTGCCCAAGCAGTGGTCCCAACTGCATGATGTTTGTCTTTCTGCTTTTCAGATTTTCTCCTGAGGCTGCATCTCGGCGGGGACTGAGCACAGCAGAGATGAATGCAGTAGAAGCCATTCACAGAGCTGTGGAATTTAATCCGCACGTGCCAAAAGTGAGTCTTTGGTTCCCCTAGGAGCTCATTATGGTGGAAGAGAAAGCGTTTGTTAACCACAATGCCCTGTCCCCAGGATCCCCAGTTATAAAACAATGGATTGCAACTAACAGACTGTTGGGACTGTGCAATCTATAGGCATTTATAGCCTCATTTTTGAGGGGGAACAAAAACCTACACTCCAGGGAACTTGGGGGGAGGGGACTAGTTTTCAGGGTAAATGTAATAAAATAAATCCCTAGACTTGATTTGGGCAACTAGGTTCAGAAAGTTTGAAACTAACTGAAGTAGAGATCCTGAGAGTTTGATAGGAATTTTACATCAGTTTTAGTTTGGTCTGAGGCGAATTCTGGAAATAAACCTTATGCACAAAACTCATTAAAAACACCAACTAATGTGACAATCCATGTCTCTACAGATAAATGTAGGTTATCAGTACTGGCTAGAGAAAAATAGGAGAAACCCCAAAGTATGCAATGTTTTGATTTGTGAGCACCGCTTTACGACTTACACATAGTGAAAGGATTGGTCTTCCCTGTTCCAGCTCCACAGTCCAGAGCTGGTAAATGCTCCATAGTTTTCACATATTCTTTCTGAAGTTGATTTTAACAGAATCAAATCAAGACAAAAGATATTTCTGGAATGTTTTATTCATGAGCTGAATGTATATTTAGGGCTTCTCTGAATTATCTGCTCTGTGGTAGGTAGTTAGCTGTGGGGCCATTGCAGTCTGTTGATAGTAAGCACATTTAGCCTCTAAGAAATTAATCCTGCAGCTCACATCTGATGTTACATGGCAGGAAGTATTGGGGAAAGATCTGATGAAGACCTCCTGGTACAAATGACAAAGAAATCCTGCTTGTGTTGTTGCAGAGCTATAGCAAGAGGATGGAGGAGAGAGAGAGGGGGGGGGG
The DNA here is from genome assembly GCF_011762505.2 of Arvicanthis niloticus. Lineage (NCBI taxonomy): Eukaryota > Metazoa > Chordata > Mammalia > Rodentia > Muridae > Arvicanthis > Arvicanthis niloticus. The sequence goes on along the minus strand of NC_047672.1, from coordinate 43,932,851 downwards.
GAACAGGGAGACAGTGACAGAGAGACACAGAGACAAAGAGACACAGAGACAGAAAGACAGAGCTATGTATGGAGTTACCTACTTTAATTTATGTTATTGATATTAAAAATATGGTAGAGCTAAGTGATCTAATATCATTCCTGAGGTTTTACTTAAGTCTATGTTATGTTTCTATTTAATGGGAAATTGAAGAGTAGACCAGAGTGGCATTTTTGCATAAGGATGTATTTAACCACTCCAATGCTAGTGGCCAATCAGCGAAATATTTACAGAGGCTTAGGAGTTATATGTAGAATGCTATAAGCATGAATCTTTATACAATATTTTGAGGCTAAGCCAAAATGTTGATTGAACTCTGATTAAAATGAAAAACTAGTCATAAAAGTTGTTCTCAATTATAGTAAACTGAAGTCATCTATTAATATTTATTGGATACCCCCTCAAACTACAGAACTATTCTGTCAGCATAAACAGTGCTCATTTGTAGGAACTCTTGGGTAACAGAGCCCAGAATTCTGAAGTGAAAACTTGGGTTCCACTTCTGGCTGTCATTTACCAGCCACAAAACCCTGGGATCAGTGCCTCTGAACTCATCCTCCAAATAAAGATAAAAATCTAAGCCTGGCCTATCTTTTAGGATAAGGATCAAATGAAATAAACTCCTTAATAATTTTTACAAAACACTTGTCTTAGTTACTGTTCTAGTGCTGTGAAGAGACGGTGATCAAAGTACTACCGAAGAAAACATTTACTTGGGGGCTTACTTACAGTTTCAGAGTCTATCATCATGACAGGGACAAGGACATTGTCACTATAGTAGCACACAGGCAGGCACAGGAGTAGTAGCTTAGAGATGCACAGACAGAGTGGGGGTGGGGTGAAGGGTACACAGAGCACTGTGGATATAGGCTTTTGAAACCTCAAAGCACACCCCAATGATAAGTAACACCCTTCCTCCACAAAGCCAAATTCCAAGAAAGCTACACCTACTAATCCTTTTAATCCTATCAAAGAGTTCTACTCCCTGGTGACTAAGCATCAAATATATGAGGCTGTGGAAGCCACTCTAAGTCAAACTGCCATAACACTTGAACATCATATATTTATAAATGCTTAGAGTAATTAATATTAGCTTATTAGGGGCCCTTCAAGCCTAGGAGATAGGTCCCAATTTTTCCAGTTACCCTAATAAGAGCCCTAAAATTCAGGTAGAAAATCTGTACAGTTTTCGACTAGCTATTTTGATTGTGTTATCATTTAATTCTGTGATAATGGGCTGAAATGATTAATTAAGCTCCTGAAAAATAATTAAGCTCCTAGAACGTAGCTCAAAAGTGCTGTGGGGGAATCTGACAGCAAGTTGACACTCCTGCCAGTTATAATTATTCTAAAAGTGGAAAAGCTTCAGTGCTGCTTTAATGTTTGCATGGTAATTGCCTATATTTATGAAATAGAATGTGGCATTTCAATATATATATATATATATATATATATATATATATATATATATATATTGTGCATACTGATAACATAAGAGAAATTGTCCTATCATTTCAGAAATACAGAATTTCTTTGGGAGGATTTCAATGATTTAACCTCACTTAATTTTCTAATCTTAAAAACAGAGAAGAGAGTAGTATATTATGCTTTTACTCTCTACATGGACAGGATTTACTGATTTTGGTTCAAAGTTTCAGTCTATTATGGTGGGGAAAGCATGAAATCCAGGAAAAAGAGAGGGAGGGAGGGAGAAGGGAAAGAGGGAAGAAGGGAGGAAGGGAGAAAAGAAGAAAGGGAGGAAAGGAAGTGAATGAGGGAGGGAAGGAGGGGGAGAGGGAGGAAGGAAGGAAGGGAAAGGGTGAGCAATGCAAAGGATGCCTGTGCAGTATAGCCTTCTTTGTGCTTTTCTTTCTCTGGTCTTGTTGCCTATGGAAAATGGTGTTACCATTTTCTCTGAAACTATCCTCAAAGACACTGAGAACTTATCCAGTCTCCTAGGCACTTCTCCAGTAAAGCTAACTAGCAAGATGAACCATTATAAATTTACTCCTTATGGACACTCAAACATAGCTCTTAAATCATAGTGGTCACGTTTGGTTTTCCAAAGGCTCATATCCATCTTTTTCTTTTAACCGTGTGTGTCTGTGCTCATCTATGTGAGTGCATGTGTGTGTGAGTACACATTTGTGTGGAAGCTAAAGGATAATCTCCATTGTTTGCTTGTTGTTTGGTTTTTGTGTTTTGTGCTAATGTCTCAGTGGCCTGGAGCTTGTCAAGTATGCTAAGCTGGCTGGCCAATAAGCTCTACGAATCCACTTGTTTCTCCTCCTCCAGCATTGGGAATGTAAGTGGATGTGGCCACACTCAGCACTTTGTTTGTTTGCATGGGTTCTGGGGATCAAACTTTGTTCCATTTGCTTGTAAGGCAAAGTACCGGGCTAATACCCCAACTCTCACGTCCTATTTATAATACAGAATACAGTCTGTTTTCAAGAGTCTTAATAGTCTAGCTTTATTGAAAAGCTCAAGTTCAGAGTCTACACTGAGACTCAACACAAACATTTTCCCTTAAAATCCTTTAAAATAAATTTTAAAAAATTAAGTAACATACTCTCAGTGGCCAGAAGTAAGCATTCCTATTTCAAGATGTCTAAATAAGAAAACACAGATGAGCAATGGGACCAGTACAAGATTAAAACCTAGGTAAATATTTAATATTGAAACTCCAAGTTTGATATCTGAATCACATGGTAGCATGAAACGAATTCCCAAGGGCTTTGGCAGTTCAGCCACTTTTACCTTTCTGCCTGTAGCAAACATGATGTCCTTCTTAGACTGACCGTGCTCCTGACCTGTAGATTTCCTTTTCAGATGTTCTCAGTTTTTAGAATCTAACTTCCAAGGATCTCCTCTCCATCTGACCTCTGGCTTATTGCCATGGCTCCACTCTTTACCCTTTAGAGGCTACCTGAACAGAAGTGGACCCTGACACATAGTACTTGGCCTCCCAGGCCTTTCTTAGAATTGAGTATAGAAGCTTCCGTGAATCATAATTCTTACATTCTGCATATCTGCAAAATTAGCGTAATGTGGATGATTCCAAAGTCTTCTTCCATAGAAGCTCTCTAGGACCACAAGTGCAGCAACCTCGAGTGCCTAGATGACCGAACATGAGACAGCTCTACCCTTAGTGGCTCTGTGCATGGGGAGAAGACTTCTCAAAAGACATCTTCCAGATGAGTTCAAACTTTTATAGCTTCAAGCTTGTGATAAATGGGGTTGACATAAAAGATTCCCTCAAAGTACCCTTCTTATTGTTCTTATTCTAAGTATTTAGTTTCTTTTCAATGATCCTGCCATACTCTCTTTGCCTTGGAACTATACATGGTTTTTTTATGGGTAAGCTAAAAGCTTTTCTAAAGTTTTCCACCGTGCCTTAAAAAAAAAAAAAATCAGTTATTACTATAAACTTGGCTAAAGTCAGCAAGCAGTAACCATGCCATAACCTGAATTATTGGTGGCCTTGAAATGCCTTCCTCTAGACTATTAAATCTACCACTTTTAAATTCAACTCTGCTCCATTTAGAGTATTTAGACATTAATAACAAATAGTCTCTAGTCCAACTCCTATGAGCATAGCCTTTAGTAACGACATTCCTGGGTATTCTCATCTTACGAAGGTACATCAGAATTGCCTACTAAGTTCTGCTTATAGCATTCTAGGCTTTCTCTAGCCTACTTCTTCAAGCATGTTCAACTCTTTACCACAAAGCAGTTTCAAAGGCCTCTGAACCACATTGTCAAATATAACAACAATGACCCCACTTCTCTGGTATGAATTTTCTGCATTAAAGTTATTGCCATCATGTAAAATAACCTGATGGAGCTATTAAAGGGAAAGATAATTTATTTTGGCTAATAGTTTTAGCTCATCCGAGGAGGAGAATCATAGCAGAATGGAGCAGCTTGCATCATGGCAACCCAGAGAGGGAAATGAATAGCACAAGTGAGAGACCTGGGAGGTAAGAGAATAGAAGAGAGTGGCAGTGGGAGAGAAACAGACAGAGAAATGAATATACCAGCTCAGCTCTCTTCTTTCCTACCTTTATTTTACCAGGGCCCCTAGACTATGGGATATTGCTGCCCACATTCAGGGTTAGGCCTTCTCTTCTTAGTTAATCCTCTCTGAATGCTCTCACAAATATACCCAGAGATGTGCTTTATTAACTGCCTAAGTGCTTCTCAACCTGGTCAAATTGACAGTCAGGATTGCCATTAGAGACAGCACCTAGGGTCACTTGGTTTCCATCAGCTTCACCTGGTTGGTGATTGCACTGTAGGGAGACTCCATCTGTTTACATTTCACAAGCTAAGGTTTCTGTTCAGAATTAACCACAAAACTTTGGTACACATACTAAATAAAGGGTACTCCAGACATCTTTTATATACACTGTACTTCCTCACCCTGTAGCAAACATACCTGCGCACACTCGCACGCACGTACACACACACACACACACACACACACACACACACACACTAGTACCTTTATAGGCAAAGAATTACATACTTCCTATAAGCCCTTCAACTCATATTATAGGGAGGGTAATTGATGATCCACTAAATCACCACCAAGTTCTTGACAGTTTCTTCAAAATTATTTATGGTAATTAAATTTTTTTCAGTTATTTTTATCCGAAATGTATGTATAACCTTTTCACTCATTTATTTTCTGTAACACTACTGTTAAATGTTCCATACTATTATCTCTGTTACTCAGGTGAGGGAACTAAATCTTTCAAATAGCTTAGTAACTTGTTCATGGTCATTCCCTGAATAAATGGCAGCCTTAACTGATTCCAGATTGCCTACACTTAAATAGCTTCTACTACCTCTTACATCCCACCAGGGCTCAGAGCCTATCTTGTGATATGAGTCTTCCACTTGATAGTGGGTACCTCACCTCCCAAGACATTCAGTTCCTTCTGAACAGTTGAGAGTTTTAGAAGACATTCTACTTAATCCCTTTGATGGCTTCTTTTTCATCAGATTACCTTAATATGTACACATGGCTTTACATAATTACATTTTATTTAGAGGTAGGGAAAAAGTGCAACAAGCACAATATATGAGAACTACCTTTGTGACTGCAGAGTAGGTTCCTCTAGTCTTCCAGTAAGCAAGATATGGTGTCAGTATTCTCCTATCTAATAAAGATTATAGGTTTTCAGCACAGGACTCTTCAAAGTTCTCTTCATGTGAAGACAAATGCAATAGGCTATAAATGCTGCTCTTATTTCACCCAAGGCCCATGAAATTAATAATAATAATAATAATAATAATAATAATAATAATAATAACAATAATAATACCGAACAATAAAAAAAAAAAACCCCACAGGTGCTTTTTGGGCTACCATAAGCCAGGGAAGGACAAGCAGACAGTACAGCAGTACGTAGGCGACATCTCTGACCTCGTGCTCCAGACTTCACACAGGCACTAAAGTGCTCTGGCTACAGCCTGGGTTTCCTTAGACAGCTTTTGTTCCCAGGGATTTGGGATTAGAGCTGCTCGTTAAATCCATGGCTTACGACTCAGTAGTCACTAATCTGGGTTTATATTCTTTTTCTGGTCATAGTCATCCCTAGTCATCAGCATCCTGGTCCTTGCAGGTCCTGTATAGCTTAACACTTTGTCTAGGGTGAAACCTTCTTATTCTCAGCACTCTTCTCTTTGTCCCCAACACCTTCTAGGGTAGACAGGGTTTCATAAGCGTGAATGAGTTGCCTCATAGACCACCACTCTTTCTACCTTCGTTACTCCTGCAGGACTGAAGTGAGATAGCCTTTCCCTTAGCGAGCTGTTTCCTACTGTACAAGTTATCTGAGATAATCATCTTGTACAGGAAAAGGATTGTTTAGCTCACAGTTTTGGAAGTTTCAGTGCACGTGTTTGGGTCAATGGTGAGCTCATCATGATGCCAGTATATGACCAGGATGTCAAAGTGGAGGAGGAAAGGACTGTACCTCCTGGAACCGTATTTCTCAAATAACCGAAGGTCTCTCACTAAGCCTTACAGTTTCTGGTGCTACCAAGCTCCTAAGATGTAAGACGTGCTTTTGGGGAATGTTCCAGAGCCAACTCAATTCACAGCACTGACCTTTTCTTTGTTTCCATAATATAACTCAAATTCCTATTTTATTAAGCAGTTTGGAAGGCACTTTAACAGTCCCTAATGCACACAGTGGGAGCGGGGACAGTCATTATTGACTGCCCTAACAAAATATTTCCATTTTCTGCTAAGATTAGACCCTTTTTCAAGTCTTTATGCTATTCCTATGTTGTTCCTAAGGGGGTGAATTAGAGCAGTGGTTCGAAACCTTCCTGATAGGTTATTTCTCCATTGAAGGTGATATGAGCCAATTTAAAGCAGATTAGATTATATTAATGGAAGGTTTATTGGGAAGCTGCTCTCAGGTGAGTTCACTGGCCCCAAGGACAGAGGCCAGAGGAGTCGCCATGGGAGGGGGTGGAGCTAGAGAGAAAGAGAGAAAGGTCATGTATGAGGAGAGAGAAGAGAAGAAAAAAGCAAGAGACCACAATGTGTGAATTATATAAAGAGGAGCCTCTGGGGGAAGGGCAGCCCTAGCCCTGGGCTAGAAAGCTCAAGATTGGTGGCAGGCAGGACAGGAAGGATGCTGGGAGACGAACCTGGAGGTCAGGCCTGCTTTGATATGTAAAATATGCACCTCAGTCCCTTGTCCAAACACTTCCTAATGCTGCAACCCATTAATACAGTTCCTCATGTTGTGATGAACCCCAATTATAAAATTATTTCGTTGCTACTTCGTAACTGTGATTTTGCTACTGTTATGAATCATAATGTAAATATCAGATATGCAGGACATCTGCTATGTGACCCTAAAGGGGTCATGAGCCACAGGTTGAGAAGTGCTTAAGTTTGAGTGTTGGTGTGATACTCAATCCAGCCCCAGAATGGACAGAAGGAGCAAATCATCTGCTGGGCTCTGAAAACCTCGAGCTGAGCACGTTGACTCTCAGAATTGAGCTTTGGCAAACAAGAAGCTGTGGCTGGGAGGACTCGCAAGCCCTGTGATCTCTGCTGTCCCTGCACTGTCCCTGACTGCTCAGCTTACACTTGACCACTCCCAGTAGTTTAGCTTCCAACAGAAGCAAGGAAATGAAAACCGACATTCTCCTTCCTACTGCAGAAACTTGTGAGACCTTAATTAATAAAGAAGGTGAGAATCCTTCTGGCTGAATGTGAAGAGTCCACTAACCCAGCATGCCATTCAGCTTCCCATACACTTTCAGAGGTTTGGGCCTGTTGTTGGCTGTCCACTCGATCTTTGGTGCAGCGTAGACTGTAGCAGAAGTTTATGGAGGAGGAAACTGCCTATCTAATAGGTGCAGGAAATCAGAGACAGAAAAGAGATGCCTGGCCCTGGGGACATTTCATAGCCAGACTACAGTACCCAGCAGCACAGTCCACCTAAGCATCTAGTCTAGAGAACATACAACAGATGTCCAAGGGCCACCACTACCACAGAAACACTCAAGTGACTGATCTCACCCGTAGAACTGGAGGCCCCACACCTGCTTTGAAAAGCATAGACAGACTGAAGAGCCATGGCTAGCTCCCTGCGGTGCCAAAGTATCGTGGATGGAATGTTCAAGAGAAATCACAGTCACAGGGGAAAGCTTTTGTCTTACTTTTTCCTGATGCTCCAAAGCACTGAGCCATGTTCCTTCCTTGAGGGGCCCTTCCTAGGGGGAAGGAGGGGACACTGGCATTCCCTTAGGGAAGGATGCTTACCACATCATCCAAACTCAATTTACCTACAGGACAGCCTGATGGAAGGACTTCATCTAATTGATAACTAAGTTTTCAAATCAAAGTCTAGTGTATGAAGATGTGAGAAAATAAAGATTAAAGGTATGACAAATGCTCCCTTCAAAATTCACTATTTCTTTTAAAAAGTTCAATTTTATTGTCAATTTAAAAATTCATTTCACAGTGATTGCAAGAGGGATGAAAAAAAGTATCTCAGTAAGTATATATGCTAATGAGGTGTCTGCACTCATTGTTAGAATGATGGAAATTCTACTTCATGTATACACGAAAGCAATCCTCTCTATATATCTTGGTAAAGCTGATTGACAGAAGATAAAATTGCTTTTTAACCCAATTTAGGAAACAATGTGTAGTGAGTTTTAGCATTTAAAGATTCTTGAAGCATGGAAACAGAAATTCAAAATACGCTGCCAGATTGTGATATTGTATATCAATGGTATATTACAGAAATATTATTTCAATATACATTTCTTCAAGCCGTATTTTGTTCCAGAGTCATTTTGCAAGGAAGTAAGGAGATATGCTATAGAAGCAGAACCCAAAGGCAAATGAACAGAAAACAGTTTTAAAGTTACATTTCTCAAGCATAGACAGTCTCTAAGGAGCCCCCCTCTAACAAAACATGTTGCCTGTGTGGGTACTGTTTCTTGGAAGTTTCCCCAGCCAAGGACTCCAAAGTTACCCTGACCTCAGCCACCAGATCCTATGGCTTCTTCTTAGCCCTCATCCTGGTTTTGGTTTTGTTTTGTTTTTTGTTTGTTTGTTTGTTTGTTTGTTTGTTTGTTTTGACTTGTTTTTCTCCTCAGCCTTTGGTCCAGTGGCAGACCTTCACACTTTTTCATTAGGAACTGTTGAGCATTAACTCCAGAGCATCTTGCTTGTTTTGCTGGACCAGTGAGTCACATACCCAGCCTCCAGCCACTTCTTACATCCTGAGGCAGCGCCAACCCAACACTTCTATCCCTGAGTCTGAGATAAACTTCTCTGTGTCCTTTTACTTCTTCACGCTGGTTTTAGGAAGAGCCCTCTCTTTCTATGCTTAAAACTCTCCTGTAGAATTTCATAGGTTCCAGAGCTCAGTTCCTGCCTGTGTTCCCAAACTTCTTTCCCAGACTTTAGACCTGACTCCCACAGGTCATCTGTCTAGGAAAGTTCCCCTAGTCTAGACTCAGCATGTCACCTCCCACTACGAACACACTTCTTCCCCTGGTGTTAAAATCCTGGCTGAGGATCTTACACTACTCTGTGTTCCTGAGTAGCAACATTCCCAGCCTCGACCAGCTCCTTCTTCCAGTTCATGTTTTGTGAGACACTTGAGTCCTAGTGAAGTCCCTTTCTCTCCCACTCATTCCCCATGGCTATGTCGAGAACTTTCTAAGGATTTTCTAACTCCTGCCTGTTTTCTGCCTGTTGGTCTGGCACATGATCCTCTTCCCCCTGTTTCTCTTAAAGCCTTATTCCCTGTAGCCCGGTGCAGTGCCTTGAGTCATTTTAGAAGCTATAATATGTCCACACACTGCTTTCATCTCTCTTTCCACATAACCAAGGTTTAGTCTTCACCATAGAAGTCAACATAGTTTTATGTTTGCTTGTTTTACCTTTGAATATACTAGTCTGTATCTGAAAGTTTGAAAAACAGAATAATCCCATGATAGAGGACACATTCTGAAGGATGTCTTGAATGGAGTTTTCTTATTTCCCTTCCTTGGATAGTAGCAGAAAGACTGAGTTCTTAATGCACGTTCTGTCCTGTGCAGCTTGTGCAACCTTGGGTTAGCTACTGAACCTCCTAAGCCTCCAGTTTCCCTATGAGTCTCTGGGGTCACGCTTGTCATGTGTTGATGTAGGCAGTTACTCTGATGAAAGTGTTCATACTTCGCCAGAGCCCAAGTACTACCTATTCCCTTTGATGCACCAGGGCCATTGTCTAGCCTTGCTTCTGGTCTTGGCATCCCTCCACACCCACATTTGTAGTTCTTGCCCATTTCATCCCACTGATGTGTCACCCCATTTCTGTGAGCCTCTGCAGACAGTTCTGTCTGTTTATGTCTTTGTTGCTAAGTATGTTCTACTTTCTTTGCATGGGCATGATCTTGTTCTACCTCCTTCTCTCCCACACGAAGGTTATGGAGGATCAAAGACAAAGGGAGAGGCATAACATGACTCACATTCATGCCCTTGGGGTAGGTTTTGGATACTTTGTCTTTGGGGCACCCTGTACATACTATAAGATCTATGTGTCTGAGATACAGTATACGTACTGTTATATCTTTCCTTGAACCTTTACATAGTTTTATGTCTGTGCTTTTGGAGTACTCACTGTGTCCTTCTATGTCTTTATGTAAACTGTCACTAAACCCATGACTATGAACCTGAAAACGTCATGGGTATGTCCATCTCTGTCCCTAAGGCCTACTTTGGCACTTTCATAGTTTTCCTTAGGATATACTGTAGGAATTACAAATGACTGAAAGTCACTGATGAATGGGTAAGCAAACCGGGGAGAAGCAAGTACCTGTGACAGTAGATCAGACTGTAGTTCATTCAGATTTGCTTTATGCTTATTTCCTTGTTGGTCAGTTGGTGCCCCCAGTAGCCAGATCAACTACTGTGATAAACTCATGTGTTTCACCTAGAAACAGACTCAGTTATGTGTGGGGATTCTCCTCAGAAAACAGAGCTCACCTTTACAATTACATGAGAATTTCACCGTTTATTGACTAGTAAAATGATCTGCTGTCCAGTGAATATGTTTGCATAGGTACTTGTTCATTGGTACTTTGTAAATGTTTTCCATTTTGTCATATCTCATTTCTAAACTTTGACACTGTGGTGATTTGAATAGGAAAGGCCCCTATAGAGTCATGTGTTTGAATACTTGGCCATAAGGAATGGCATTATGAGGAGGTGTGGCCTTGTTAGAGTAGGTGTGGCCTTGTTGAAGGAAGTGTGTCACTGTAAGAGCAGGCTTTGATGTCTTAAATGCTCAAGGTATGCCTGGTGTGGCACGTAGTTTCTTTCTGTTACCTGTGGATCAAGACATAGAACTCTCAGCTCCTTCTCCAGCACCATGTCTGCCTGCATGCCGCTATGTTTCTTGCCATGATTAAATCCCTGAAACTGTAAGCCAGCCAGGTTAAATATTTTCCTTTATAAGAGTTGCCCTGGTCATGGTTTCTCTTTGCAGCAATAAAACACTAAGATAGACACCAGTAACATGCTTTTGCTGCTCAATTTTTCAGATGAACAAACTGAAGAGCAAAGAAATTAGATAATGTAACCAAACTCATGGCAATACTGTAGAACAGGATTCCAAGCAGTAATTCATAAAGGCAAGCAGTAATTCATAAAGACAGGTGGCATGCAGAAGGAGGCTACACAGGATTCCTGGTATGGACACCTCCTTCTGCATGGCAGTGATGACTGAATGAACCACAGTTACTTGAGATATTTTATCTTATTACATGCGTGTTACTGAGTCCAAGGAGCAGTCAACAATGAACCTCAGCATATGTTGCTCCTATTTCAAATGTCACTTTTTAAAAACCCTGAATATGTATTTTATTGGGGAGGATTCCAGATATGAGAATACTAGACTTACATCTTCCCTCCTGTCCCCCCTCCCTCCGAGCTCCTGTTCCCCATGTCCATTCACTTCCTTATTCGTGTATATGTGTGTTTGGCTCCACATTTTCACATGCAGCATGGACTGGCAGGAGCTGGCCCAGAGCAGAAGAGGGCACAAATTCCCTGGAACTAGAGTTCCAGGTGGCCAGGAGGCAGTGTGGGCTCTGGGAGCCAAGCTGAGGTCCCTGCAAGAGCAGGAATTGCTCTTCCTGTTGCTCCACATGTATACAGGAAAGTAATAATATAGAAAAGTGATAGACGAAAACAATAATGGTTATTACAAAAATTCTGGAAATTTTAACACAAAAGAAATTAATCTCCCATAATAATAAATATTTAGCTACTCTTAACTTATTTTTTTTACTCTTAACTTTTAACCTTGTATCTTCCAATGATTTTAAATGTCCAAACATACATTTTTATTATCAAAACAATCTGCTAGTATGACAGACTTTTTTTTTTTATTTAGAAAATACCGTAACATTTTCTATGCTAATAAATATTCTTTGGCTCCTAGACTTTGGAAAGTAACTTGATATCTGTCATATTAAGGTGCTGGAATTTAATTACCCTGTTCTTTCATATTTTATTTATCGCTATGTTTTGCTGATGGCTTTCATATGGTTAATGGTATTGTTGGTATTCAACATCCCAGAAATGTGAACAAATCAATTCCTTTGCATTAGTATCTATGTGAAGGATGACTTGGAAGTCATTTTTCCTCAAGTTACTACAGAGTCTTATACCTTGAAAAGGAAAACCTTGGCAGTCTGTCACCTGGAATAGTTTCTGTGGCAGCTTTCCTCACAAATGAGCCAGCCTCTCCTTCATGTCTGCACTGCTCACTCACAGGCCAGAGCCCTCTACTTCTCTATGCGTGCTCTGGCTTTATGTACTAATGTATCGGGCATAAGAAACACAATTCTGACACAAATTGACTTTGAAAAGTTGCTTCCGAAACCTTTAGAAGTGCTGCTCTTCAGCTAGTGTGGTTGAGAATCTGGGAAGGATGTTAGAGGTAGGATGCAGGCAACACAGCACAGAATGCTGACATAGCTAATAGAAACCAAGTCGATAATACAGACAGGCATAGCATGTGCTCTGATTTGCAAAGTACAGTTAGCCTAATTGATTTCTGCATACTTGTGGATAGGGATCTGCCCTCTTCCATTTATTTTCCTCTTGACAAGTAGGATGTGAAATGTTGTTCCATGCCTTTCTAATTTAAATGTTGCACATGTTGAGACCTGATATTGCCAGCTGTTTTAAGCTTGGCCCAAAACACAGCACAATGTTGTTATTAGCCTTCATCGGTTGGTTACAGCCAACATTCTATTTGGAACTATAAGGAGTATAAATCTCCATTATAGACATAACCTATTCCTGCCATAAAATAGATAGAGTGAGAAGGCAGAGCTAAGTCTCCTGAGTGAATTACTTTTGTTGACCTCATTACTCTGACTAGGTCAGGGGTACTCACTTTGAGACTATTCTTGGGAAATAATGTTTGAATTTAAGTTAGCATATATATGTTAAAGGTGCTTTAAAGGGAGTAGTGAGACAAATTAAGATAAAGATAACAACGTTCATGTTCTTGAGGATTTTGTGATTGAGCGGAGAAAGGGACACATATAAGTGAGAACTATATAGAACATATCCACACGTCACGATCAGAGGGACTGAGAGGGAAGCAGAGCATCACCTCCCAGCCTACACTTTGGACTATGGATGATGTCCTTAGAGCCACATGCCTGCATTCCATTCCGCTCACCAAATGAGGAGTCATTTTGTCTCGCTCACATTTACTATCATTTTTCAAGGGCATGTAGACGTCCTAGTGGTAAACAGTGCTTTAAAATCACATTTTGCTTTATTATAATGCATATTCATTTTTAATGAGTGTGTGTTCCTACAAAGGGTATTTGTAGATTTTTTCTTATTGCTTGAGAATTCTATGCTGTTATACAATATGATTTTTAAAATACAATTTTAAATTTTATTAAAAATAGAGTTTTTCATATAATATATTATTTTTTGTTTTTTTTTTTGTTTTTGTTTTTGTTTGTTTTTGTTTTTCAAGACAGGGTTTCTCTGTGTAGTCCTGGCTGTCCTGGAACTTACTCTGTAGACCAGGCTGGCCTCGAACTCAGAAATCCGCCTGCATCTGCCTCCCAAGTGCTGGGATTAAAGGCGTGCGCCACCACTGCCCAGCATACAATATATTCTGATCACAATTTCTTCTCTCCCAGCTGCTTCAAGATCCTTCCCACCTTACCAACCACTTATCCATACCAATTTTTTTCTCTCTACTAGAAAACAAATAGGCAAAACCAGAATAGGAGAAAACAAACAGGAAGAAAAGAGCCAAAGAAAAAATGTAAGAAACATATTCAGATGCAAGCACATGCATACATTACCACACACAAAAATCCTACTTAAAAAAAATGGAGACCATTCTATGTAAGCAAAAGATCTGTAAGGTCAAAATGTGCCCAGATAAGGCATTATGAGATAAAAATCCTCCAAAAATAACATTGAGTTTGTTCCGTGTTGGCCATTTGAGCATGGGGCCTGCTTTTAAGTGCGGTTTGTATTCCCAGTGAAACACAGTTAGAAAAATCTAATTGTTCTTTTGCAAGTGGTTGTCTGTTGGAGATAGCTTATGGATTAAGGATGGGAGGCCGTGTCCACTTGAGCATCTGCACACAGGGACTCCATCTGGCTTACACCTGTGCAGTCCCTGTACACTGCCACAGTCTTCAGTGTTCACATCTGAATCAGCCCTGTTCTGTCTAGAAGGCCTTCTTTCCTTGGTGTCTTCCATCCCTACTGGTTCTTACAACTCTAACACCTTTTCTTCTGAAAAGTTTTGTGAGCCCCAAAGAGAGGGAATTGATGGAGATGTATCATTTAGGACTGAGTGTTCCAAAGTCTTTCACTACACATTGTCCATCTGTGGGTCTTTTTGTTCCCATATGCTTCTGGAGAAAGCTTCCCTGATAATGGCCAAGCAGGACACTGATCTATGAGGATAGCAGAATATCTTTAGGAGTCATTTTATTGCTATGGTCCTTTAGCAGAACAGTAGTATTTGATATTCCTATAAGTCCATGGCCTATCTAGCCTCAGGTTCTTGGCCCCGGAGCAGTGACAGGCATGTGTTCTATCTCATGGAGTGTGCCTTAAATCCAATCAGACAGTGATTGGTTACTTCAACACCTTTTGTGCCCTAATTACATGTGGATAAAATAATTGGTGGTTGGGTTAGTGTTTACCTATATCTTCTGGTGGGGTTCAAAGTACCTTTCAGTACCATGAACACTAGACAGTGGGAGCGTAAGCTCTAAGCAGGCACCAGCTTGACTTCTTTATGTTCACTGAGTTATATACAATGTGGTTTTGATCAAAGTCCCTCCCATTTCTTCTGCTTCAGTTACTTTCTCACCTACTCCCACCATATCTTCTCCCAACACCGTGTCTTTGTTTGTTGTTGTTGTTGTTGTTGGTGGTGGTGGTGGTGGTGGTGGTGGTGGTGGTGGTGGTGGTGGTTTTAGTTTTTGTTTTTCTTATTTTTCCTCCCACTAAATCTGTTCAGTGCTACCACTATGCACATGGGTCAAGGCATCTACTGAAGCATGGCCAGCCTTTCGGGAGGGAGCCACATCCTTGAAGAAAAGTAATTCTTCTTCCCGTCATCATTTTCCAGTAGTTCCACAGCTAGGGGTGAGATTTTATGATCACCTCCCACCTACATGTTGGAATTTTTGTTTGGTTTGATCTTGTGCACTTACAACTGTTGTAAGTTTATGTGTCCAATTGCACTGTTTGTCCAGAAGACACTCTTTTGATGTAGTATCATTGCCTCTGGCTCTATAATCTTTCTGCTGCCATTTCTTGGCCCATACCTTAGGAGGAGGTGTGCTGTAGATGTCACATTTAGGGCTTAAACCTCTGCAGTCTCCCATCCTTTGAATATTGACCAATTGTGAGTCTCTCTGTGAATTCATATACTGATAAAAGAAGATTGTCTGTTGAGGGCTGAGAGATACACTAAGTAATTGCTTTAAGGATAAGTCATTATGAGTGAATTTAATAATATGTACATTTAATAGAATAATAATAGGAGGTTCTTCACTAGGGCCTATGACCTGTCTAGTCACACGTTCTTAGCCCTGTAGCAGTGCTAGGCATGAGTTCCATCTAAAACTTGTTCTGGTTATTTGCAGTTTTGTCAAAAAGAATATCCTGTAATAATGTGACTGTTCTTTCAAATTTTTTAGTGCAGTAGTCATTAGCCATATGCAGCACTTGAGGACTTGACATATGGATAGTGGAATCGAACTGAATTTTTATGGTGTTTAATTTTAAATTAAAAAACGACATAACTACCACATAAGGCCCTTGAAAGGACAGTTGGTAATTTTCTGAACCCTTCTCCACCCAGGTTTTCTCTGCTGTGTATCCTAGTTTGCTTTCAATCTACAAATGGGGAAATATCCCCTTAATTTCTCCTTATGTCTTCTTATTGCTGAAAGTCCTTTAGCCCAAGAGAAAATGTGTAATGAAGCAGTTTTAAAAGATTTTCTTAATGCTAGAAATAAAAAGAAAATTAGTTTACACTTTTCCCTCAGCCACCATCTGATTCCATGCCACCTGAGAAATGTCCCACTCTACCTGAGTTGATTAAACCAGTGTATTTATATTTAGTTTGTTTCAAGATTCATATAGCATCTTCCTCATTTTTAAAGTTGACTAACTGGCAGCATATTTATGAATGATTACTAAAAGCTCAGTTCAAGATCTTATTCTGAGGCTCTCATTAGATAAGACTTGCTCCTCTTTAGTTTTGCTGAAGATGACTGATAGTAACAAAATACTCTTTATATTCTTTCTTACTCTAAAACTATGTAGTCCATAGCACTGTATGAGTTCTAGACTTTTGAGAATGATTCATAGTCTTGGGGGCTTATAAGACTATTGCTAGCATTATGTAACTCATAATGGAATCTTTTAAGATAACAGAATTGTGAGGGGATAGCCAGCTGTATCTGAGCACAAAGTATGCTCTTTGTATTTGTATTATAGTTAATTTAATTATGATTTGATTATAGCTATAGTGCTAGTTAGTTGGATTGATAGTATTACTTTCCATAGAAGATTTTTGACCTACACTATTTTAAGGCAAACTGTAAGAAGAAAGCTTATGGGATCACAAAAAGCAAATGAGCAAAAGTTCTTGGCGAATCCAGGTTCAAATCATCATAATGATAAATATCTTCCACGGGCCATAGAAAACAGTGAAACACGAATGGCTGCGTTGTGGCCTTCATTGTATTCATAAGGAGGACTCTTCTATACTTCGCTCTTTCATACTCTTCCATTAACAGAAAGAAACTAGACAGGTCTTTTGTTTAACTTAAGAATTATACACTGTTTTAGCATTTCTTTACTCATGTCATGGTAGTTAAACATCACTGTAAGGCCTACTGTTTGTTGTCCATAAAAGTAGTAGCCGTGGCAAGTGTGGGGTGGTGGCGGCAATGCTGTGTGCACCTGATATATTGGGGATAGATTATAGAAGGGAGCGTGTGGAGTGTAGTGCCAGGGAACTGTTCCAAGCTACCCACATCTCTATCCCATAAGAAATGGAAATTTAGACCCCTGTTATTTCCCAGGAAAGGGACAGCCGTTCTTGCCCTGTACCCCAGCTCATTTGTACTGAATGAGAGATGTAACCTCCAGTACCTTCAGTGTGTGGGGAAGATCTAGAAGGTCCTTGCAATTTGGAGTCTGTGTTTTATTCTCTCTTGGATCTTCTTACACACAAGCTGACACCGTTGATTGTCTCCACATCTGAGTATGTAGTTCTTTCCACAAAACATCCTTCTTGATATACCTGTATAGGAAAAAAAAAACATGTGGGTAGTGTTACCCAGTGTCAAATCTCTTTAGTGCAGGTGATTTACATAACTGTTTGACTTCATATGTCTGTTTCATGTATTTTCATTGTGGTTATAAAATTATACAAAATTATTGTCTTCTACAATTTTCCTTTTGCTGTTTGAGCCTATATTAATTTCTCTGATTACAATATTTTAGCCTACAAGTCTTCATGGAAGGAAACTAGTTCAAATCTAATCAGCTGTCAACCAACTCTGAATATTGCTGGTGCTTTTACTAATTGCCTTCAAATGTAGCCATGAGGTTGGAGGTTTGATGAATGTTTGTGAATGATGGTTTTAGGGAAGCCAGCCTATTTCAGTGTTGAATTCATAATCACCGTGTAGTAACACATCTGTCTCCTGCTTTTTTAATTTCAGTATCTACTAGAAATGAAAAGCTTAATCCTCCCACCAGAACACATCCTGAAGAGAGGAGACAGTGAAGCAATAGCATATGCATTCTTTCATCTTGCACACTGGAAGAGGGTGGAAGGGGCTTTGAATCTCTTGCATTGTACATGGGAAGGCAGTAAGTAATTTTTTTCTTTGAATAATCTTTAAGAACATGGAGTGCTAGAACTGTTTATACTGCAACAGTTCATGATGAACAATGAGAACTGGCAAGTCTGTTTTTTGTTTGATGCTCTAGATCCCCAGAGATAGGGGTGTTGCTGTGGTGGTGCCATGTCAAGATTAGAAGCATATCTTCATACAAGAGATAACTGATCTGGATCTTCTAGAGAAATACTTTACCACACAGCAAACCCTCTCTGGAGATCTGCACAGCCCCTTGACATCATTGTAACTTTTGCCTTACGATGAAGTCTTGTGCTGGACCCTGCTTACTGTTTCATATAACCTCGGCTGTAGAGTTGGATGAGAGATGCAGTTATCTCACTGAAGTAAAATTACTGAAGTAAAATTAAGCATCTACAAAAGCACCCTAGATATGTTTCAAACAGTAGCAGTGCCCATTATGGGAGTGGCTTATGGGAGGTGGGGCATCCCTGTGAATAATAAATGCCTATTAGACAGCCCTGGCATGTTCTCTATGGTTGCTGTCATTCTGTGTAAGGTAACAGGCTCTATAAGAGCAGGTAACATGCATGTCTCCATCTTCTACTCCTTGTTCTTTGTGAGCAGGAGGAAAGGGCTGCCTGTGCCAGCTGTCTGGTGATGTTTTTAGAAGGTAGAGGTTTTTGGGTTACAACACTGGGTTACAACACCAAGGGCAACGTCTGGTAACAAATGAACAAGCCCTGAAAACCAGGGCAATAGACAATCGAACATAGTGTGCCAAGAAATGGTAAGTAGTCAGGTTGTTAGAAGATTGCAAATTAAGGAAGAAGAAGCAATCCTATGTTATTGGACCACATGGACACTGAAGTACTGCTAATTCCAATGTAAGCAAAACAAGCATAACATGTAGCGTTTTCTTTTCCTTATGGAAAATTAAAACTGAAAAGATATTACAGTGTCTATTTTTTTTTCCTATTTTATCCTTATTTTAATCAGGCTCACAACAAGTCTTTTTAATCCCTTCTGTTCTTTATCTTTTTCTGCTTCCATTTTCAATTTGACAAGTGTCTGTTTCTTCCTGTTCCTGCCCTTCATGACCCAGGAAGAGTCTAGCCTGGTTCAGGAAGTGATGTGGGCTGAGAGTGTTCACAGAGGTGCTTTCAAAGGCAGCTGGAAAGTTTTGACTTAGTTGCTTTGACGTTTTTTTTCAGATAATTAACAAGCTTTCTTTGTATAATTTTCTGCTTATAACTTGAAAGATATGAACTTTCCAATGCTTTTCCCTCTGCTTAGTGAATGCAATAATATAGCCAGGTGTCCAGGTCAGTAGACTCCCTCAAGAGACTATGGGCTTGTGCACAGTCTCCTACAACTTTTGCTGATCATTGCTTGTAATGTTAGTTGTTAAAAGACCAAAAGGAAATATAATTCAACAAGAGAAAGATTCCTACAAGTTCAGCTGAATCAAATATGAGTCATAACATCTAGTGTCAAAAGCTAAATGGGACAATCGGCTTAGCAACTACACCGGTAGGTTGGCATCCTGGGACTAATAGTGGCAAGTCATCAGCTGGACCTGTTGGAAAGGACCCCAACCTGCACAAGCAGAGGGTGATAAACACATGGTGTTAGGAGTGACATCACCATAAAGAATTGAGATGTTTTGGAAAATAACTGGAAATGTTGGGAAGATAGTTGTAGGTAAAAATGGCTGGGGAACACAGGGTTCCTCACGAAAGTCTGTGTGTAGTTGGCTGGGAACGCTCTGGGTTCCTCCAGCTGGAAGTTAGGCCCAGCTGCTCACTAAAGGCCTATCCATGGTTCCTCACTGCATGGCCCCAACATATGAGGAAGCCCTTGGGTTTCCAAAACCGGTTTTTGGGCATGATGGATGGTGGATGGATCTGGATGCACACCCCATAAAACTCAGGGCGGACCTGAGTTAAATAGGGAGGGGGAGAGGGGCTGGGGAAGAATGCTTAATTGGCTCCACCCTCTGGCCTTCAGGTACCTTATTAGTATGTAAATCTCTCTAGGGCCTGGGGCCTGTTTATCATGCCCACCTGTGTACAAGACTGAAGGGTGCAGGCTGAATGGAGATCATGTCCATGGCCCAACAGATAGTAATCAGCAAGCATAGCTGAGTTTCTCTGGAACAACTAGGAAGGGTCATGAGACAGAGAGAACCATGCAGTGACATGGTGAACTGCCCAATGGAGCAGGGTAGGAGTATCAGGGAGTTCCCTTAAGCTTCATGGATAGAAGGCATTATTGAGATTAGGTGGGTGAGTTTTTACACATAAAATAGTAAGGAAAGGAAACAAGATTCCTATAGGAAACATCAACTAGGAATTTGATACTTAGGGATAAATGTTTCCTATAAAAATCAAATAGCTGTGACCCCAGCCCACATCAGGTCCAGTGCCAGTCATTCTCCAGAGACAGTCATGCTGAGCAACTTTAGAGCAGAGATGTACATGTATGCTTACTGTGTGCTAGACACAGGAGGAAATCTGAACACCAGGAACCTTGAGGGGTGTTTTCATAACCAGGTGATGTCCACTGGTCTTGTATTTGCATCTTTTCATTGCAGCCTGAATAACATTCTAGCTTAGGCAGAAAGAGATTGCCACCTCTGTTCTCCACTGTGGTGAGTAGCTGTTTGGTTCAGACAGCCAGGAGGCAAGGCAAGTCCATATTTCTCCTCTGCAGTGAACACATGAGCCGGAAGACACTAGTTATCTTTGATGACTTGCTTGGAAGGTCACAATTTAGAGTTGTGTCACTACATGTAAGCTAGGGAAGCTGTCTCATAGTTGGCACTTTATAGTTCAGAGAGTGACTTATCAGATAAAATTAAAATGTACTATTTATCTAATGTTTATTTAAACATTTCAATAAGAATAAGACAATAAATAGTGCATGCGTATAAAAAGGAAAAAGAATCTGCAGCGAATGCACCCAGCTCAGCTGCTGTGCTGATGGTGAGCAGCTTTCATTTTCTTCTTGACATTGGAACTCTTCACATTTTATACAACTTTTGTGTGTGGTTTCAATAAGCAAAAGATGTATAAGAATTTATGCATGTGTACTTATGCATGCACATATACATATCTAGAAAAAGTTTCATGATACGTGTTTTCAGCTATTCTTTCTTTTCTTAAAAAAAAAAAAAAAAAAAAAAAAAGCTATAGGTTTCCCTGCAAGTTAGAAGAGTCACCACTCCATTCTCAAGCATTTGTTTGCAACCTTTTGACATTTCTTCTAGATCTGTGAGTTTTACATTTAGATTAGAGATTCTCAGGTTTGTGTTTTAAAGATTTGTTTTTACTCTTTGAAAATTATGTGTGTGGGACTAGAAGGGGTGGTTAATGCACAAAGAACAGCTTCACACAGAGGCCAGAGGAGTTGATTAAATCCCCTAGATCTAGAATTACTGAGGGTTTTGTGCTAACAAGCTGCCCAGTGTGGGTGCTGAGAACTAACTCAGGTCCTCTGGAAGAGCAGTTTGTACTCTTAACTACTGGAACATCTCTCTGGCCCCACAGCTGTGTTTTAAGTCATAGGACATGGGTTAGAGTTCTGGCTCAGCTGCTAATAGTGGTATCTATTTACCTAACTTTGGAAACTGTAAAGCCATAATGAAATGGAAAATTGTACTCTGACTGCCACATGTTGGTGATTCCCAAGCTGTTAAGGCAGCTCTTCTATGATTCAGGGTCTCCCCCAGCTGCGTGATCAGATGAGGCTGCACTTCACACAATCTGCCGCTTGGTGGCGCCTTTTGACATCTTCAGCATCAGAGTTCAGGTTTTCTTCTGAGTCATTGATTTTCTTCATTCTGAAATGTAAGGCCATTCCCTAACTCCACCCAACTTCCCAATTTTATTAGAAAGAGAACTCAGGACAGAAGATCTTGCCAGATTCCATGTAAAAAATGTTGTACTTTAGAAATATTTAAAAACAAAACAACCTTGGTTCTATCTTAAATGATGATTGGGGGTAGAAATACTTGCTTTTTTTTTTCTCTTTCAATGAATTTATTATGTTAGAGAATTAGTCACTCTGTAGAATTAAGTGAGTTTTCCATCAATTATGTTGAACCCTCCCTCCTTTTTTGTGAACTCCAAAGTCTGGCTGACATGTAACAGATTGTGTTTGAAGCATATGGTACTTAAGCAGGGGGTCGGGGTACACCCTTGAATTCTCAACCACAAATACATCAGCATTTCAAAGGTTTCTAAAATGTTTGATTCATCACTGTCCCAGCCCCCAAAATTATACAATCAAAGTCCAAATAAAAAAAAAAAAAAAAAAAAAAAAAAAAAAAAAAGGGAAGAGTTTCAACTTTAAGCCTTTCTGTTTCTTGGACTATTACACAACCACCACCTTATCAGAATTGTGTTTGCTTTAACCACTTGCTGGCTCTGGTTCTCCTCACACACGTGCAGCCCTGTGAGTAAAGGCTGAATACAAAGATTATGTGTGAATGAAAGCAAGGTCTAATTTCAACTGAGTTCGCACTGGTAATCACTTTACCTGGTCTGTTCTCATCTTCTGTTTTACCTGTGTTCAGTACTGATGTGTCCTTATCTCCTCCCACCTTGATCTCTCCAAAGCTTTCCATTCACAGTATTTATTTTAAAATGCATGGTTATTTGTTGACTGCAACCTTGAACTTTAATTTTCATGTTCTATACACCAGAAGACAACTATGCCATGGGGTAAACTACTTAGATTTTCTTTGTGTCTATGTTTTTTCGCTCAACCAAATAGAACTCTTTATTTTCTTTGTAGAGCCCCCACCCCAAGAATCCACTAAATAATGTATAAGATTTGAAGGTGGTGCTTCTGAGGGGGACTAAGCAGAGTGTTTCCATTGAGAAGGGAAAATGGCCCATTGTTGAAGCATAGGATGAGATTATGATTCTAATTTATTCTCTTTGAACCTAATGTCAAATGCTCTTTGCTGTGAGATGTGGCTCTTAGGGCACTTCCTCTAGTTAAGCTTTCCCTCCATAAGGCTGGTATCATTTGGACTTCTAACTGACCCCTGCCCCTACCCCTAACAGATCTAAGCATACATTTTATGATTTGAAAGAAAGCAGCGATTGGGTAAAGGCCCTGGTCAGAGCTGACACACTGACAGCCAGTCTCTAGTTATGGCATGAGAGTCAGGATCTTCCTGTGCTTCCAAGGCTGGCCTCAAACATGCAGGATACAGTGATTATCCTACTTCAGTCTCTAGAATAGTACAACAGGCCTGTTCCTGTAACCATGGCTTTATTTAAGTACTGAAAGAAAGTCTGGTCTTCCTGATCGCATATACTTTACCAAGCAAACATTTATTGAGTTCTTCCCCTGTAACAGGCTTTATGTTTGCAGAAATCAAGCTGTAAATTCTTTGTAAGAAGCATTTGTGTGTGTACATACATTTTCTAATACATGATTTATGCATATATGTACATAAGCAACTACACACATATTTGTACATATAGACAGATAGTGCAGGCAGTGCTAGTGTGGCCATAGGAAGAGAATAAGTGTAGAGGGTCACTAATGAGTTAGGAAGATCACTGCAAAACCCTAGAATTCCTTCTTCAAAATTGGGAAAAACCATACTTAAATCCCAGCAAAGGAAAAAGAGTTTCTCAAGGTCAGTTTACTTCACTGTTATAGTTGAAAGAATATGGATCAAAAGCCAGGCTTTGATCTCTGTCTTTTCCTTATTTCTGCATTGAAATGACTAATGAAAGACAGGTGGCCTTCATGGCCATTCCTTGTGCTGCAGTCAGACATAGCACATACGACTTGTATTTGGATGACACTGCACTGTTCTGCTCTCACAGCGCAGACCTATTTGCTAGCGCACAGCAGCACATTCACTCAGTGTGCCCCGATGGAGAAGGTGAGGATGTTAGGTTCAGTAGAGACGGAAGGAGGGAACGGGAACCCTGACCTGGACAGGGCAGCTTGGCCCTTGGGTCTGAACTGTCCCAGCACAGGCACAGTTGTCCTTAGAGTCACTGCTATAAAGATGCTTTTTGACAAGAAACTAATGATAGGACGTGGAGCTAGAATTCACTCTTTAAGTCCCTGTGTTACAGAGAATCTCAGTAAGTTCTGTTTGAAAGGAAGAATATGAAACAAATGTCAACTAAATATCAGAAATTGTCTTCTGTCTGTATAATGTGTAGGGTAATAGTTCATTAATTTTCTCATGTCTCCTGACTCAGTCTGTGGTTTTGTTGATGCTCTCTCAGATGCTGCTGCTGAGAGCTTCAGACCTGTATAGCACTGAGCAACTTGGTATCTAGGAAGTAATTTTGACTAAGGATAGCAGAAGACAGGTATATGCCTTAGACTAGACTGTACAGGATCTTTTGCTGTGCTCCTTAAGTAATTTGGGACTTGAGTTACACCTCTGTGCAAAGGCACAAGCAATATCAAGACAAGGAGTGTGCCCCATGAAGAAAAAAGTGGAAATGCCACTTGTATACCATTGTTTTAAAAACAATTGAAAGCAGACTAGGTTTCCTGCTTAGTTTTGAACCACATATTTGGACAATTTTAATTTACCAAGAGAAAACAGGAGCCTGGCATGGCTGCCCTCGGAGAGGCCCAACAGGCAGCCAAAAATATCAGATGCAGACAGAAGCTGGGGACCTGTGGTTGAATTAGGGAAAGCTGGAAGAAGCTAAGGAGGAGAGTGACCCCATAGGAAGAACAGCAGTCTCAACTAATCTGGACCCTAGAAGTCTCTCAAACACTGAGCCACCAACCAGGCAGCATACACTAGCTGGTCCAAGGCCTCCGACACATACAGCAGAGGACTGCCTGGTCTGGCCTCAGTGGGAGACGATGCACCTAACCCTCCAGAGACTTGAGGCCTCAGGGAGTGGGGAGGTCTGGTGGTGGGGGTGGGGTCGGGATGTACTCTTAGGAGGGGAAAGGAGTGTGGGGAACAGTTGGAGGGTGGACTGGGAGGGGGATGGTGACTGGACTGTAAAAAAAGATGAAATAATAATAATAATTTAAAAATATGTTTCTAAAAGACTTTTAGGAAGTCCATAGTCATTTGAAAACAGTACTTCAAATCATCTATTTCTATTTATATTTGAACCATTCAGTAAGTGTGTTCTTAGGATTTACACTGACAAATCTCTGGACATTTGGTGAACACTTCAGGACTCATAAAGCCAGTGCCTGTCTCAGTGAAAAGGGCAAGAGGTAGGAAGAGAAGCTGGCAGGGGCTGTGTAATGCCTCTTCCCACTTCTTCAGACGTCCGTTCTTATCTCAGGCTTTGTTGGACACTGCACAGCAGGGTGGGTGAAGGATAGAATTGCAAGTAGAATTGTGTTTGCTTTTGTTTAGTGAAGCCAAATCTTAATATTATTTTTATGAACTTAATGTAAATGGTATCTGACATGAGGAAAAGAAATCTTAAGGATTCCATAAACATGCAGGAAACATATCTATATATATTTATAAATTGTGTATTAGCAAAATCCCCACCCTTTCTGAAGAAGATGAGAACTGATTAAAAGAAAAAAAGGATTAAATTGATGCATAAGGTTCTCTGTACATGCCGAATGTGGAAGGGAAAGTCTCACTTGAAAATGCCATTCGACCATTAGAGTTCTATAGCTAAGCACTCTCAAGAGTGTATATTTCTCTTTAACCTATATTTCTCTTTAAACAAATCCTTTCCTGAAGTTCAAACTGACTTCAATTTTTTAATGAAGTTTACTTCTCAAAATTAGTAGCCATTATGAAAACTGCTTTTTTTTTCTTTTTGTATCATATGAACCCAAATAGATTACAAAACAATAGCCTACTTATCCATGGAGACTAACAGAGAGAGTAGAAGCGAGGGGAGCTTTCAGAGAAACTATCATTTATAAAAAGGTCTATTGAAATTCTGCCATTCTGCAGTGTAAGTGTAAAAATACGTGCTCTCCAGAAAAGATTTTAGTGAGTAGATTCTATACAGTCACTACAAGGTTGGTTTTTTTTCTTGTTTTGTTTTGTCTGATGTTTTGTGTTGTTTGTTCTCATTGTTTTGCAAGCCTGGTTCTGGTGAGAGAGATACTGGTTTCTTCTTCAACATCTTTGTGACTTCACAACTCACGGCATAACTCTGCTGTCACTTGAGCTAACTGGCAAAAGTCAACTTTGTTTTTGGGGAAGATCTGATTGAAGTAGGGTGAACCTTCTGTTAGAAGAGCTAAAGTCTGGGGTGTTTTCAATGTTTTAATCTGTTTAAGAGGTTTCTGTTACAAAAAGAAAATTTGTAACATTTTTACCTCAGCAAACTGCCAGCAAACTGGCTCTGTTGTAATCCCACATTTATTGTGATTTATATTCTCCATGGCAATGTGCTATAACCTCACAGTGATACCACTGTGGTGTAGATTGACTGCATTCCAAATGCTGGGAATCACATACATACTGTTTTTACTTTTAAATAATATTCAGACACCAGAATAAATACCATATGTGCACTGATGCCGGTTACAATGGGACCCTGTCATCTCTTGTGAGGGAGAATGTTCTTTGTTCTGATCTTATTTGAAATCAGTATGCAAAAGGCACATATGTGCGTTGACAGCATTTTGTAAAGGCTTTAGTAATTACAGGGCTAAGGATGCAGAATGATTCCTTACCACGCAGCATTAAAACTGTGGGTGTTGCTGCTCATTGCCGTCATCCCTCCTGGACACACATACAGGCCAGGATTGTTGTTAATGGACGCTCCCAGGGTAGCGTATTGCTTTTCCGTTCTGTATCTCCAATATGCAGCCGTTAAAGGACATCTGTTGAAGAAAAATTAACTCCGTGAGCGCTGCTCATAGGAACAGTGAGACTAACATGCTGCTGACATTGGAACAGGGAGAATAACACACTCAATAATGGGGATGGATGGATTGATTGGAAAACCATAATTCAGTGTAAAGCCTAATGTCGTCTGATGCCACAGACACAGAATTTAGGTGGCCCGACATCATCAAAATGTAGACGATCAATCTCTCCTGGCCATCCCCCATACACACCATGATATTGAAAGATTTAAAAGGTTCATAAAGTATAGAAATACCTCTCAAATCATGTGCTTTAAGTTTTTGTATTTGTCCATTCTGGTTGGAGTTCTAATCCACTTAGACATGTTTTTAAACTAGACACAGCAAAATGCCCTTCATATTTGTACAATCTGCAGCAAGCTCCAACGAGCCAGTCCTCATTCACTTCTAGGGAAAGCACATCAATCCAGGTTTGAATTATTACAGTTGGTTTGGCCTTATTGAACTAGTGCTTAAAACATTTTCATAATATTTTATACATGATGAAACCCTGGGCATTGATATTGATGGTTTCCATGCCCTTCTGCACCTCTATCTCCACCCAGTTTTGTGAGCCCAGAATATATAGTGTGAGATTAATGTGTGAGTAATGCATCATAATGCACCCCTGACATTTTGTCTGGCACATGCCTCAGAGTTTGGGTAAGTCTTGCCTCTCTTAGAGCAGTGTGTTCCATTAGAAAAATGCTCAAAAGTTCTGTTTTGAGGTTGGGAAGTTAGGGGAAAAATACACGCCTTTAATGTGTTGTCTTTCCTTTGTAGCTTTCCGGATGATCCCGTATCCCCTGGAGAAGGGACACCTATTTTATCCATACCCAATCTGTACAGAAACAGCTGACCGGGAGCTGCTTCCCTGTAAGTGTCATCCCCTGTACCCTGCCTTTCATCCAGGGAGGGGACATTACATGATAGGTGTGGATGTTGTCATTATTTTCTCCCAACCCCTGGCCTCTTTGATAGCATAGGTACTGAAATGAATTAGGTGAATAGGTTGGACTTCCTGCTTCTTCAAGTCTTTCCACATTCATCAGAGGGAAAGATACCAAGGGCCTGAAATTTAACAGAGGCATCATGTATATATTGACATGACCATACAGAGCCCTGGCATAGAATACCTTCTGTGCAGGCTGGTTTATCATAGAAGGGTCTACTTGGGCTCTCCTACAGGTCTGAGGAGGTCTGTACAAGCTGGGGTTTGAAGAGTAAGTGCTGATGTCAGATGAAGCTGCAGTTCGGACATGGGTGGGAGGGCAGGACCAGGCCACTGATATCACTGCCAGGGGCAGAGTGGAGAAGGCTGGTGTGCTGTCCATGGTGATGCAATACTTTTGGCCAGACAGTTCCTGTGACCGTCTCGTGGGTTGCATGCACAGAGTTGGCTGACATGTTCAGAGTACGCATGCGGCCTGAGCATTGTAATGGAGTGTGGGAGGAAGACTCAAGTGCCTTAGGCCTTCATAGCCTAATGCTCCTGTGGTAACATGTGGAATGGATTGTTTCGGTTTACTGTAATACAACATTGTTTTGACAATCCAGGCTAAATAGCTATTATTCAATCAGACTGTGTGCAGGGATCATATCTAACCTCTTCATGTGGTCCTGACCTGGGAAATATTTTCCTCCCTCAGATGTTAATCCTCCTTTGGTTCTCCCCCTCCCCCTGACACTTCATCTTTCCTGTCACCCTCTCTTCCTTTACTAGCCCTGGTTATATACCAATATCTAATAGCTGTAGCATAGATAAGTATTTCCCCAAGAATAGTGTAACTTTGGAGATCTGGTACATCATAAAATTTTAGATTACCATTACTGATGCAGTCATAAATTTTCAACACAGTGACACCCAGATACAAAAGTGATTGCTGCCATCAGGTTGGGCCTCTGCAAGAGCCTCTCCTGTCTCCTTGCTAGTCAGCCCAGCCTAGGGTTTGCTGTTTAAAGAGCTGGCAGAGTTCTGTGCTGTCCTGTGTCAGAGCTTCATTTTAAAGGCATCTGGTGCATCACATGACATTAGTTTTATTTTAGGAAGCCCCATGAGGGTCCATAATTTACCTTGTGATGCTCCCTTCTTGGACAGCCGTATTAAAGTTTCTGTTTCTTGGTAGAAAGGCAGTTTTCTGTCAAGTACCATGTTTTAAAATGTTGTAATTGAATTCGATTAAGTTTCCATGAGTATAGATTAGTTATTAGAACAGTATTACACTTCTTAAAAGTTTTCATAAGCCTTGAAAAACAAAAATGTGGCTCAGATTTATTGAAATGAGTGCCATGATTCAACTGTGATAGCATGTCAGAACCTCTTGCGGGTTGGATTTTGAGAGAGATATAAAGAGGCTTAGCTGTTAGGAACACTACTCACATTTTGCTCATTAAAAGTATAACTACTGACATAGTGGGCCCTATATGCACTCCACCCCAGGTGTGTCCGTCAGCAGGCTGTCTTCCTGATGTGCAGGGAGGCAAGCTTGCATGTGGTCTAAGCCTCCAAATAGTTCTGGTTTTCAGACTTGTTGATTGGGGCTCTAAGTAGCAAAGCTTAATGAATGTGAGAAATCCTTACAGAAGGGTCTTTAGAGCTTGTGTTTAGATGGGGATGGGCCTTGTCGATTCTAGTGGTTCCAGCAGTACCACTGTGAACCTGCAGTGTCACAGCCCCTTCTGTCCAGGACTCCCAGGCAGTTGGTTTGCCTCTGCACACACAGCCCCGTGCACCCTGACCAGCATCTCTTAGCAGCCCACAGTCACGGTCAGTCATGTGATAAGTTAAATAGAGTTCTTCATTACCGTTCTTTATGTTTTCATACCATAGGTCTTTTGGTTTTAACCAAAACCAAGGTTTAATGTTTGAATGCTATGAAAGATACTTTAAAGCCCATTGGTCCCCTGCCCTCCTGATTAAGTATAGTTATCATCAGGGGTTTCCTACAGCTGTGTCAGATAACCGTAGGAAATTTGGCCCTCAGTCCTGCAGGTTGAATAGGACTGTATGTGAGGTCTTCAGTGAATGTCTGTTGGCATAGCATTTGCCACTGACATCCTTAGACTGTCAGAGAAAAAAAAACAAAAACAAAAAACAAAACAAAAAAAAACAAAAAAAAAACAAGATAAACTCATATTGCCTTACTATAATGATTTAAAACTCCAGTAAAATAAAAATAGGACAGGAGTCCATGTACACACTCACCCTTGATTTGGGAATTCCTTTTGGAAATATGTGTTGTAATTTGGATAGGGCTTTGTTGCATTGTATTTGCTTTTGAGAAAGGAACTCTGTATATTAATCGTAGATGGTGCTCATGAATGTGTGACACCCCCGAGCTAACCCTGTAGTGTCTCTCCCTGAAGTGTTGCAGTAGAACTTGGACTTGGGTGAAACAGTTAGCAGCAAAGGCAGCAGAGGCAGGTGTGAGCTGGGGCGTGTCCAGTATCCTGCCCATCTCATTGCCAACACACTGTTGGCAAGAAGAGTCAGACTCCCTAAGGTGCTTTTCAACTGAGTTCTAATGCTTCCCTTCTGGTTTTCTCCCCAGCTTTCCATGAAGTCTCAGTTTACCCAAAGAAGGAACTTCCCTTCTTCATCCTCTTCACTGCTGGACTGTGCTCCTTCACAGCCATGCTGGCCCTCCTGACACATCAGTTTCCAGAACTTATGGGAGTCTTTGCAAAAGCCGTGAGTGTTCACTGAGAGGGGAGGGGCCAGAGGCAATGGGCAGGTGGAAGCCAAGGGGAGGAGCCAGAGGGGAAGGGGCTGCTTGCAGAGGTGGTGGCAAGCCTGAAGATTCATTTGGTTTTCATTATCATCAGAGCAATGGATGGCTGGGGGGCCAAGTGAGAGCTCAGTGTTAGTTGGTGCATGCCTCCCCTCATTCCCAAAGAAGTCCTCAGCCCCTTCCAGAGAGTGCAGGAAGTCCAAAGGAAGATGTAAGTTAGGGAATCCTCGAAACTGAGAAAAGGGCAGGGCATGCATATACTGAATGGCACTTTCTAATCCTTGGATATTGTGAATCTTTCATTCATGATTTTGTTTCCCAAGATTATTTATGTGATGTTCTTAATGGCTGCAAACCCTTGGGCTGTTTGGGTAATGAACTGTGAGACTGAGTAAGCTCGTAGTGGAAGTGAACCAAGATGACGCTTAGAAATGGGAAAGATCCACACAGAGCCCTGTGAGAGGTGGGAGACAACCCTAGAAGGAAGCATCTGCCCTGCCTGCTGAGAACCACTTTCCCTGGAGAGGCCAGATCATTTCTGTCAGCCATGAGGGCGAACGTCCTAATTTTGCCATAGTGAGCTGTCAGATAGAAGGAATGGAGAGAAAATCCTGAGTTGCTTCGCAGCCATCTGATTTCAGGATGCCTGGGATCAGCAAGGATGGCCTGTCTCCTTACTCCTGCCTCCACAGTGGCCCTGCCAGGTCCTGAGTCAGTTCCTCAACCACAAACTCCCTGCTCTCTCAGGCCCCTCCCTGCCTGTAGCTGCCCGGGTCAGCCTCCTAATGCCAGCTCACCTCTGTCTGGTATACAAACACAAGAAGGAGATTTCTAAATTTCCAGTAAGCATGTCACTTCCCCGCTTTTATTCACTGGTCCCTAGTGATTTTAGGACAAAAATCTCAGTCCTTTTGCTTGCCCTAAAGCAGCTTTTTTTTTTTTTTTTCTTGTAGTGGCCCTTTTAATGACCTTGTTAGCCTTATCCCCCACAGTTCTTACACAGACCCCAGTTTCCAGCCATGGTGAAGTGCTCCCAATGCCCACATGCATCGGCCTGCGTACCTCAGTGCCTTTACACGTACTGTTTGTTATGCATGGAATGCCTCGTGACCCGTCCTCCACTGTCTCCTAAAAGACCTGGTTTTTGTTTAATACTGTATTCCTTTCTCTGAAGTTGAGGGCAGGTCTCTGTGCTCTCACAGAGTTCCATGAAGGCCTATGTTAGCACAGATAGTTGACGAGAAATTGTCTGTGCCCCGTTAGACTACAGCCTTTGAAAGCAAGTCTGTGCCTTCCTCATATCTGTATTTCCAAAGCTTTGCACAGAGCCTTGATCACTGTGGGTTCTCAGTAAATGACTGTTAAGTGAACGAATGGCAGCACTCTCTGCAGATAAAAACAAACAGTATAAAATTCAGGCACCGTTTTTAGTGTTTCTCCCCTCCCTTGTGATCATAAACCCTACAGGTAAAAGGTCCTCAAATAAAGTACCTTCTGCTGTGGCCATGAAAGGGCATCCGTGTGCATGAGAAATGCTGTTACCTATGGGCTCACCATGAATTGCTGTGCACAGCTCACCGTGACGACTGTTATGCATGGGTTCCCCTGTTTAACATGGTGCCCGTTGCACCAATGACCATGCAGAGCTCCACATTGTGCCACTCACAGTACTTTCTTTCACTTCTACTTATACCTTGCTTCACACTCTGGGGGCTCACGAACGAAATCTGCTTTCTCTCACAGATTCTCAAGACAGCTGCTCTACACAAAGCAAACTTGAACCCTTCACTCCCTTCTCCTTCCTTCAGGGAAATTAAGTTTTCCTATGTCTCCTACTTATTTTCCCAAGTCAGCATTACCAAGTTGCTGCCCTGATGCCTTTGGTCCAGGGCCTGTGTTATCTGTTGTCTCCTTCTCCGCAGCTAGCCTCTGAAGGAAAGGAGTGTTGGCAAAGCTTAGGGTATAATGCAGTTAAAATGTGTAGTCAGGATGTAGTTCTGGAGCTAGACGATTACTGTTCCCATTTTTCTGTTTCCCCTTTAAACACTCTTAAAACAGGTACAAAAGCACCTCATTGTAGCAGATAACCCTTGCTGGAGATACGGGGTCTCAGAGATCCTTAGCCTCTAGTGTGTCAGTAGTGTTTGTGGCCATACCATCAAGATTCAGAATCCTGATGTTCACACTGGGAATCTGTATTCCTAGCAGTGACCCCCACAAGCCCTTGAGGGTGGGAGCTGAAGATTTTATTCCCTTCTAAGGAGTCTGGCTTCATGAAAGGTAAACCTTTGAGAAGTCATATGAGGCTATACCATAGTCTGTCATAGCTATTCAAGTGACAGCTGTCCAGAATTCGTAGTTTCAGTCTGCCTGTACCTTGGAATACCAAGGGAGCTTAAACTGCCTCCCTAGGGCCTCTTGCCTACCTGACCCAATGCAGTATGGGCATTAGAGTTTTCAGTTTCCTGGAGGTTTGGGTCTATAGTCATGGCTGAGAAGCACAATACTGAATGGATGGTGGCCAGCAAAGAGGTCAGAAGGAGAGCAGAGAGCAAATAGATTCTCTAGACAGGTCATACAGCAGTCTCTTCAGAAAACTGGGCGTTTAGCACAGGCTATTCTTTTCACTTCTGTTTCAAAGCATTGGTCTTACATCTGGAATCAAATGACTGGATTAAATAGATTTGGCTTTGCAGTGTTCCTACTCTCTACCACGATATGGTTGTGTAGTCAACTACTCCTAATTTTAACAAGCATGCTTTGAAACCTCTATTTAGAGGATCAAAGCTGCCTTGCCCTTTGTGGAGCTCCAGCCCTGTCCGATCTGGAGAGGTTTAGGAAAAGAGGAAGATGGGCAGCGGCATGAAGAAGGCAGGGGATCTCAGAAGGGCCCAGTGTGTCCTCGGCAGACTCTTCATCTGCACCTCCCCACTCCATCAGACCTCTAAGCACCCCTGCCCAACACCTGGGGGTTATCAGAGCTGCCCCATAGGCTGTCTGCAGCCATTTGCAGCTTGAGAAAGTGATTTTTTCAGTCCTCTCCTGAGATAATGCCCTGGGTGTAATGACTTTTAGTAGATGCAGGGAGATTGCACTACCGCCCCCCAGGCTCCACAGCGTGGGAACTCTAGCATGTTTGTTCACTAACACAGCCAGTCCCAGCACCCTTAGACAGTGAGTCACTGGAGAGGCGTGAGTAGAGAGGCTGAGACTGGCTGCCTACAATCTAATCTACCTCGATGACTTAGGACTAACTCTTCCTAGAATGTTTGGTTCTTAAGATAAGGCAGCTCATATAAGTAAGCTATCACACAGGCCCAGCTCTGCCCAGAATGTGGGAAGGTCAGCACTCTGACCCCTTCTGCTCTTGAGGGCCTGTCTTTCCTCCTCTGCTCTCACTCCTTTGAGACTTCACCCCTAACTTCTGCCTCATCTTCATTTATAGGCCTGGACTCTTTGAAGTCTGATATTGATTATAGTGGGATGTCAATTGTCTGCTTGCAACAGGGCACCTGGAACCTATTCAGATAAGCAAGAGGTTTCCACTGTGAACCCAGTGAGCTACAAGCTATGACCTTCCTTTCAGTGACAGTGTCTTGGGAAAAGGAGGACGAGGCAATTGAAGTGCCACTCTCTCCTTTTTTTATGAGCTCAGTTGCGTTTTCTCACCAGTGGACACTAATTGAGTTATGGGGCACTTGGGTTAGAAATTTGACCATGTCTATCTGCCCTCTGGACAGAGGTTTGGACATTGAGATAGATGAGTTGATCCAAGTTGCCTGGTTTTGCTCATTCAGATTTAACTCTTTTGGGCAATAAATTTTCCTTTTACTTTAGAGATGAAATTTCTGTTTCTCTTCAAGCATTATTAGGTTTCTGGTCAAAGGTACAGATGGTTTCTCACACATCTAAAGAACGAGCTGAGTGTCCTAAGGCACCCAAGGAGCAAGGCACAGTATTTACAAACCTTTGTAACTCCTGACAAGAGCCACTGACCTCGGGCGGTCGGTGACTGGAAGGTCATAGTCACTTCAGAGGCCTCTTTTCTATGTAGCTTCTTTGTAGGTGTGGACAGGGAGGAGACTAGGGGTCCTAAGAAGGAAGGCGGCCAGGGAATGAGAGGGGTGCATCTCAGCTGGGCTTCTGTAAGGAAATGCATGAGGCGGTCCAAGAAGATGCTCATGGGGCCTTCCTCAATCACGCATTCCGGATAGAAGAAAGAAAGAGTAGGTCATTACATACCCTGGAGGACTGCAGTGTCATTTCCTCATATAACCTCAGTGAGAACGGATGTAGTATAGCGAGGAAGACCACCTCTGTATCTTGGCCTACAGTGGGGAAAAGGAGGAATTCTAGACCTCAGAGTAAAGCTTCAGGTCTAAGTCAAGTTAATGCTCCCCAGAAACAAAAAAGCAAGAAAACCAAAGCTGGTCTTTATTTTTAAGTTATGACAGATTGTCTTCATACTGCCCTCTGGTTGAGCCTCCCTGTTCCCCGATGCCCACACTTTAGGGTGTGGAATTGTGCAGGGTACAGCCTTTGAGAATGCTTCCCTCCCATGGCTGTGACTCGGGGAGCGCTGAGCAGTTCCTCTCCGACTTCAGCCTTCCTAAATCTGCTCAGTACAGCCACCAGCAATATTATCTCGGTTATTGACCTGTGCGTTCCCATGCCTGCTAGAATCTCTGCTATTCCTCACGGCTTATCACCTGGATCCTCTGTGTGGCACTGAGTACTGTATGCAAACACTGTCACCTTTGCAGCCTTGGTCATCTCTCATTGTGTATGTACCACAGATACTTGTACCTGTATCATTTTGTAAATGCAGTTTTATAGTATTAGTGAAATCAGTGTATGTTGTCTGTATCATCCTTTTAAACCCAGAATATTGGGAAAGCTTTCAGAGGTAGCCAGGCAGGGATCACCCCTGGGCCCAGTGTTTCCACAATGGTTTCCAGCCTTCTTCATGAGAGAAGATAGTCTGTTTCTAAACTGGGAAGGGTGGATAATCCTGAGAATCCTGCAGGTTCTCAACCTTCCTAATGCTGTGACCCCCTAATACAGTTAATCCCTCATGTTGCAGTGACCCCCAACCATAAAATCATTTCCATTGCTACTTTGTAACTATAATTTTGCTACTGTTTTCAATCATAATCTAAATATCTGTGTTTCCTGAAAGGTCTCAGGCCAGACCCTGTGAAAAGTTGATGCCCACAGGTTGAGAAGAGCTGTTATAGGGTAACTCTCCCAAGTCTTTTACCATACTCACAAAAGGATATTTTCAAAATATCAGAAACTGTGAACTTAACACCCACTGAGTAGGGGCCCCCACACCCACCTGGGCTGCCTATTTCTGGGCTGTACATTCAGCCTGGCGCTCAAGGCTACCAGCCAGTCTGAACTCGGCCTGTATTCCAAGGAAACTGAGCTACTTTCCTTCTAATGGTTTCCTTTTCCATATTCCGACTATTAGTTAGACCTAGAGTGTCCACTATACACATCGGCAACCTCGGAGCTGACAGCACAGCTCCGGACAATTCTTCTATGGAGTGGGGCTATTTACATTGTATCACTTTACAGAATCTTCTCCATCTTCTCACCACGTCTCCCCTCTACTCTAGCCTAGCTTCTCATCCTTCATCCTTCGTCCTTCTCTGAACACCCCTGAGTGTCTACCCCACATCTTAATGTCCTTGCTCCCTCTATCCCTTGTCTTGGAGGTTTCAAGAGAGGAAGTTTTATCATAGGGTCCCTTTTTCTCATGTAGTACTTAATTACCTTACCAAGCAAATGCATCTAATTGATTAAAAAAAAAAAAACACTAGAATAAAGAAACTTTACCAAGTTTCTTTTCAATGATGCAGCTACAGTGTGTGTTATCAGCCTTCTTGGTAAGTATGTTCCATACACATTAAACACACAGACACGTGTATGCACTCATACCTCTTACTTTGAAGACGCAAAACTCATAGAATGTGTGACCAGCAAGGGTAATGCTATTCGTTTACTGACTGCACTACCTACTAGTTTTGTTTGCATTCAGAACCATGATCCCACTCCATGTTTATATTTACTCCTGAAGTGAAGTTTTATGTGGCCTTTGTTGGGATTGACAGTACTGTGCTGTGGGTAGTGCTAATCAAAAGATGAAACAAAATAAAGAACCAGGTGTTAAGCCTTAGACAAGGCCTTAGTTCTCAGCAGACAAAAGACAGAGTCCTTCTCAATCCTGATCTCTTCCCTGAACAGACTGCAAGCTTCTCCCACAATACCAGTTCGTGAATTGGAGTCAGTTGTTTATAAGAACATCATCAGAATAAATTTGAAAACATGATTAGTATCCAATAAAGAAAATTGCATTTCTTAAAAGACACATCGTTAATTGCTGTCTGTTTGTGAAAAGCAGAGAAGTGTTTAGTAACCAAGAGAGAAGTTCCCAGAGGTCCATTCAACAGCCCTTCTTGGAGGACAAGGCCTCCCAGGGTGCCAGCCTGCTGCTCTCTCCCCAGCTCTCTGACACATGACACAAAACATGCTGTTTAGGCTGTGCTTGGAAGACACCAGGAAACCAAAGCAATCTGGCGTTACAAACTTGGCTCTTCATACTCCCTTTCCCATTTAAAGTAAGCTGTAGAGACAGCTAGACAATCAA
The DNA here is from genome assembly GCF_011762505.2 of Arvicanthis niloticus. Classification (NCBI taxonomy): domain Eukaryota; kingdom Metazoa; phylum Chordata; class Mammalia; order Rodentia; family Muridae; genus Arvicanthis; species Arvicanthis niloticus. The sequence goes on along the minus strand of NC_047672.1, from coordinate 43,895,663 downwards.
GTGGCCTAGGTTGTCACCACTGTGTAGCTCCTGGGTCCACTTGATACCAACCCATCAGCCTCTTAGAAGATACTCATCTTCATAGACGGGGTAAACTCTGAACACTGCTAGCATCTTAGGAACTGTGGCAGATGTCAGAGGGCTGAGGGAGGCTGTCAGCAGACACTTCCTTCTTATCTGTCATGCTGGGGGTGGGGCTGGAATGCATCTTCCACTTTCCCCTACATTTCCTGTAAACATGAGAGGGGTGTGCGCTTGTGAGGCGTTCAGAGTGGAACATCCTAAGATGCAGGCGTGTAGGGAGAGCTGACCTTCGTCTTGGACAGGCTTTCTCCTGACTGCGGTTTTTCTGATTTCCTTGCAGTTCCTCAGCACTTTGTTTGCCCCCTTGAACTTTGTTATGGAGAAAGTGGAAAGCATCCTCCCCTCCAGCTTGTGGCATCAGCTGACACGGATCTGACTCCCATCCTTCACTTTCCACACCATCCGCCATCTCTTCTGTGCCAACTTCTCATGGACCGCAAGAAAGCATGACTTTGAAAAAGGGAAACCATTCTGAGATTTTAAACTGTTCATGGACTATCAGTTCCTTATTAAAGGCTGGTTTTGTTGTACAAAATTTATTGATGTTCAGTTCTATTTTATTTTGCCTTCAAAACTGATCAAAAAGTAAAATAAATAAATAAATAAATAAATAAATAAATAAATAAACTTTTGTGTATTGCAACAACCTGTGTCATCTTCTATCTTTATTCAAACCATAGACTTTTTGGTGTTTCCAGTAAACTGATGGGTTTATGCTGTTCTTCAAGGATACGAGGTCTGCTAAACCCACACTGTTGGTCTTTGCCTCAGGGGAGTGAGATGGAGAAGTAATTTGCAGAACTAACGTTTCTTTGTATGTAGTTTGTGCAAACCCATAATGAGAATGTACAGCTGGCTTCTGCTCTTACAGAATTTCTTTGCTTGCATAACTAGTCTCTCTGCACAGCCCATAGCCCATGACTTGGTGGCTTAAAAACTGGAATCTCAGGGCTGGTATACTGTCCAGTGGTGGAGTACTTGTTTCTGTGTGCCCAGCATTACATAAACAAATGAATAAACAACTGAGAAGGAGAGGAGGTAAAGAGAGTCACAAGCACACTAGCTCCAAACAGAATGTGTGCACATGTCAAATGGGCACAGGAAGTCAAGAGTCCAAGGCAGCATAAGCTCCATTGAAACCCATGTCTGTGCCTCAGTAGACATGTCCAGCTTTGTGGACGAGAAGCCACAGGCCAGCAGTCTGTCACACAACTTGGCTGCTTACACCCTTGTGACCGGTCAAACGTTTTGTCCAAGAGTACCTTTTAAGCTTTCCCATGTTTGCATTTCTGACACTTTAATCCGAGCATTCTTGAGTATTTTAGTGATCTGAACCAAAATGATCATTTGTCCTCACCACCTCTCAAAGCTTTGTGCATGATTCAGACCTAGCAGAGCATCTGGCTTTGGTTAAGCAAAAGAAGAAAAATAAACAAACACGAATCCCCCATCTAAAGTGAAAAGGTACCTTTATGTAACATCTCAATCCAGTGTGTCTTTTGCACACTTTCCCCTTTGATTTAGAATCCTACCTCTTCCTCAGGCACATCGAGGCAGGAAGTGTTCTGGGAAGCACCAGCCAGTCTCCTCTCAGGGCTTGGGCTGTTGGTCTTTGCCTCAGGGGAGTGAGATGGAGAAGTAATTTGCAGAGCTAACGTTTCTTTGTATGTAGTTTGTGCAAACCCATGATGAGAATGTACAGCTGGCTTCTGCTCTTATAGAACTTATCTGGTGAGAGGTTGACCCCATATACATACCGGTAGTATTGCTCTTGGGAGTAGGGGCTACCCTTGCCCTGCTGACAACTCTTGACACAGAGTGGATGCTCAAGTGATGAGGTGAATCAGGTGGTACAGCACATGACAGGCACAATAAACTTTGATCTGTGCTAGAGGAGAATGGCTTCAGATGAAAAGGACCAGGGAAGGCTTAGAAGTATAACTTTTGAGCTGAACAAACAAATTATCTAATACAATTCTTTAACCTAATAGATGAGGAAATCAGAGCTTTTTGGTCTGCTGGGGCTGGGACTCTGGACTGTGGTAAGTTCTGAACGAGAGGCTTGAGAGCAGTAAGCAGGGTGAAGTGGAAATGGCTCAAAGCCAGTTGTTGCTAGAAACCCCGAGTTGTAGGAAATGAAGCCAAGGAATGCAAGATAAAGAGTGTGTGTGTGTGTCTCTGTGTGTGTTTATGATACAAGGTCTCTACATAGTCCACACTGGCCTCTCAGTCCCCCTGCCTGTCCTCCAGCATACTCAGATGTCATATGTATGTCAGCTAAAATAAGGACTTAAATATGCTTAGCAAATTTGAGAATTAGGATGTTAGAGAAGACTCGTGGAGTAACAGGCAAAACTTCGGCTTCATTGGGAATAAAATAATGAATCGCAAAGACCAAGTAGAAACATAATGGAGACAGATGAACATGGGCTGTTGGAAGAAATGAGTTCTGGGACTAACCGGCTAAAGGAGGAAGGTACCAGCAAGTTATGATGTGCTTGCATAAGGGTAGCAGATTCTGTGAACTTACTAGATCCTCACCCAATAACCCACAGTCCTTCCAGCAGAGGCCAGGAGCCTCTATCTTCCTCTCCTCTATTTATGGCTCAACTCCTACACCCTCCTCTCAAGGGTTCCCAGGGCTTACTCCTGTGGTGTTTTTGGCCACAACAATCCTTTGTTTTGCTGTTTCAAAGGACCAACACCCAAGCCGCTGTCTTTATTTGAAAAAAAAAAAAATAATGCAAATATATGGAGAGACACATTCAGGACAACCAAATTAACAACCAGAGTTCTTAAATTCATATTTGTACAACTTCCCCCCACATCTTGCCCCAGGTTGAGGGATCTGACTCTTCACTGAAGTGGTGATGGACTCATGTTGTGTTCTGCCTTCTGCTTTTTCGTCCCTCACAAGGCTGCATCAAAGTCCTTCCTAAAGTGCTTTCTTCTATGAAGACTCTGCTATCCAAACAGTGAGTGTCCAGTCATGCATTGTGTGTTTGTTAGAACATAAATGCAGTCATTCTAAATTTAATGGCAATAGGTCAAATCTAGCCATGTTTAGCAATGTACACAGGGAATGATACCTGACAATATAAAATGATCTGTACACTTGCTTCCGAGTTCATTTGGCAGTACTTAGTAATGCCAAGGTTTATAAAAGAGTTGGGGAGGCTTATACATACTTTAATATAGCCTTGATTAATTAAACATTAATTAATCAGTTTTTCGAGGACTGGACAAACTCAAACCAGACATATCTGATTTTAGTATTTGGTTATTGGGAGTGATTTTTATTATCCTTTTAACTACCTGCTTTGGAATCAGTTCATGCAAAATTTCCTCTTGAAACTATAGAATATTTTTCTAGAAAATTATCATTTTCTGTAGATATTCAAATATACTACTATAGAGGAACATGTTATGCAATTTGTATACTTCATCACTTCTGTATTCCCTAACGTTATTTCTCTCTCTTTCCTAGTTCTAACTATATAGAATTTTTCTTTTGTGTGAATGGGTGTAACAGTGTGTGTGGGGGGGTGGGGATGAGGGTACATTTACTACTGGCATGTGTGTAGAAGCTAATTCTGATGTCCAGATAGAACAGTATCTCTAGAGAAGGACCCATGGTGCCATCTATATCTTATCTCTGAATAGGACCTGGGAGAAGGTTCAGCTGGCTGCTGGTGCTGTCAATGTCAGTGAAAGCTCTGCAGACATCAACGCCTCCTCACTAGCCATCCTGGCTGGACTCATTCTGAGGTTGTCTGATTTCTGGGTGGCATATGCTATGTCTCTGATAACTGGTCCATTGCTGACCTCCAAACATCTTGTGTTTGTCTGCCTTAGATGGCAGTGCATAGCATAGACTCTCCTACATCACATAGACTTCTCTGACCATGAAATGACAAGGTGGATACTGGCTCTGAAGTTGTGCACATACAAAGCACCAAGTCCTGTGAGCATCCCTGGCAGGTCTTGCCTCATTCCCACGTCTGTGGCTATCCTGAAGTAGACTGAAAAGGAAGGGCAGGGTATTATTGAAAAAGCTGTAACCCAGGATCAGCTTCGGGGTAAATGAAAGGAGTCTTTAAGTTCTTTGATGCTTATCCCAAGGCAGTAGATTTGTCTGCAGTTTTGCAGGTACCCATTCTGCCTGTCTAACAGATACCCAAGCTTGGGTAACCAGCTAGCCACAGAGTACTAGTCAGAATGAAGTTCTCCTTGCTTCAACCACTGACTGGGCACAAACAACCACTAAATAGGTTTAAGGCCACTTACCACCACTTATCAGGTGATACTTAAGCAAGTATAAACAAGGTGAATGAAAAATAAATATTAGTTTCATGGAGAACAAAAGATGTTCAGCTGGCCATGGTGACACATGCCTATAAGCTTGGCACTCCAGATATTAAAACAGGAAAATCAAAAGTTGAAAGCCAGCCTTGTCTACAAAACAGAACCTGATTTATGAAAGAAGAATATATATATAGGTATATATGTATATATATAATTTTTTTGGAGTGTAACTTCCTTCTACTTTGCTATGAATATTTCTTCTTTTTATTTTACAGAGGTTTAAAAGTTTCTGGTTTACACTTTTCCTTAGGAGTAAGCACTTGGAAGAATGTCTTAATTTTTTCTGCCTTACTTCCATCAAGGAATTAAATTTTAATGTTATTCTACCACATCTAATGAAACATCAAAGTTACTCAACTGCTTTCCCCAGTACAGTAGACTGTAATACTCCATGCCCACAGTTATTTCCTATCTTTTGATCCCTTGCCCTGTAGTTAAAACATGTCATATCATAATATCAAAACTATTATACAGTTATTTCTTTTCTTCTATGTGAGACTTCTTGGACGATGTTGATGTGTTTGAGATATACTTCTGTCCACTATCCCTTTTTGTCTGTGACCATGTATGTCACTCAGCTTAACAAATCAAGCAGAGGCAAGTAAACATGGCTCTGCATGAGTGAACAAGAGGACCACAAGATCCTCTGTGACAATTGTGTCTGTGATGGCTTCTGCTCTACAGCAGTGACAACTCTATAGAAAAACATACAGAAGCTGGGGAGATCTAGACTGGCCATGAAGAAATAGGTCTTGTGGTTCTGTCTTTGGGGCACCAGAATAACTACAGCCTGCTAGGCAGGAAGCAGACAAGACTTTGTACATGTCCCACAAGTGTGCATATGCCCAGATACTCTCTAAACCCTGACCCAGGTTCTACTGTTGTTGCTGTTGCAGTGATAAACACTGACTAAAATCAACTTGTGACCAGAAAGGGTTTATTGGACTTAGATGTAGCAGTCCTTAACTAGGGGAAACCAAGGCAGGAATTCAAGGTAGAAACTTGAAGAAGAAACCATAGGGGAATGTTGCTTACCAGTCTGCTTCTCCTGGCTTTCCTCAGCTGCCTTTCTTACACAGCCCAGGCCTGCATTCCTGGGAATGGTAGCACCCACAGTGGCTTGGGTTCTCCTGCATTAATAGTTAATAAAGTATCTCATAAGAAATAGTCACAAGCCAAATCTGACAGAGGCATTTTTTTGTTTTGTTTTTTGTTTTTAAAGACAAGGTTTCTCTGTGTAGTCCTGGCAATTCTTTAAGATTTCCTCTGCCCAGGTATGTAACAAGTGGGCAAAAGCTGAGTATTACCAATGGACGTTTCTTTCCACAGACTTATGTCTGGAGCATGGACAGATGTGCAGCCATCTTGACTAGATGCAATGCTTAGTGACGCCTGTCTACATAGAGTCTTCTTGGCCTCTCCGGGCAGCATTCTTTCCTTGCAGGTGGAGGCCAGCCCCCATTCTTACATAAGGTTCTTATGATCTCCCACTATACAAGTGGGTGAAAGAACTTCCTAATGACCAACTTGAAAAGAGACACAGGAAAGCGTTGGAATATATGTCTAGATACTGGAACCCATCTTACAGAAAAGAAATCTTGAGTTTCTGTGAGCTACCTCAGGGGGAAAATAGGTGGCTGAAGATTAGGAGATGGTAGAGAAATTTTGCTCTCCAAGGCCTGATGTCCTGACTCACACTCTTTAACTTCTGTTCCTGCAAGGCTATTCTATAGCTGCTTCTAAAACCAAGGACTAAACATTAGATGCTATAAGAGAATTGCTCATTATGCCACTTGTATAACAATGAGGGCTATAGCCAAAGGCTATGGACAAAACCCATAACATATCTATGAATATGTATGTGTACATATGTGTGTTATATAATTTTAAATATGTTATATATTTTTATAAAATATGTTATGCATATTTAATATATATTAAAGCTTCCATATTTGTGTATGCCCATGTATTCTATAGTTTGAATGTGAGCTGTCTCAGAGAAACCCATGTATTATAGATTTAGTCCCTAGTACAGACTGCTGGGACATGGTGGAGAGTAAGATGCAGGGTCTAGTGGAAAGTCTTGTGATTGGGTACATGCCTTTGAAGGGACTACAGAGCCTTGCCCTTTTCTCCTTCCTTCACTCACACCAGACCATGAGGTAAAGGCTCTTCTCTACCACTACCCCCACTACAACGCACTGTGACACACAGTCTCCACCAGCAAATAATGGAGACAGTTAATCATGGACTAAAACCTTAAAAATAAGATGTTGTCTTTGAAAATTATTTCAGCTATTTCTTTTGTCACAATAATGAAAAATTAACATCATACGGATAGACAGACAGACAGAGAGACAGATGGAAAAATACCACAGGCATTCATCTGTATACCTTCATGACTTAAAACTAGACATTTTATAATCTAGTCCCTAATTTTAGAATTGGGTCACAACTCCATATGGGGCTTCACGATGGAATGTGAGGGGTTGTGAAAAAAATGACAATGGTGAGATGTTTCTGAAAAGACAATGACCAGAAATGAATTTGAACTCATATGTGCAATGAAGCTGAGATGTCTCTGGCCGTGCCTCTGTTGTATCACATGACTGTGTTACAGCCCTGCTTCTGAACACAGGATGTGCACTCTGGTCGGCATGTACTGTCATAGTAAGCAAAGCCAACAAACGCTGCCTGAAAGCTGTGGTTTAGATTCAAGATTATTATAGATATTTTGGCATTTTGGCTGCACATCCAATTTTCTGCTCTTATGGAACCATAATAGTTTAATTATGCAGATGAGTGAGTTAATATTTGCCTACCATCTCCTTCAGTATATAAGTGTAAAGTTAGTATAGCTCTTGATAATATTATAATAGAATTCTTTGTTTTTAAAACTGGTATACAAAAGACTGATGAGATAGTCCAGTGACTAAAGTATCTGCTGTGCAAGCATGCGAACTTACGTTCTGATCCCCAGCATCCATGTAAAAAGCTGTGGGGGACAGCACATTTGTGCAATCTTAGCACCAGAAAACAGAGACAGGAGAATCACAAGAGGTCCCTGGTCAACCAGTCTAGCCAAGCAGTGTGCTCCAAGGTTAGTGAGAGACCAGGCCTCAAAAGTGATACAGTGCATAGTGACGGAGGAGGACACCAGGTATTGATACTTCTGGTCTCCACACACATGAACAGGCATAGAGACACACACAAGTATGTACCTATGTATGTACATACATATGTATATATACAACACACACACACACACACACACACACTGAAAACTGGAGATGCAGGAAATCTGGTAACAGAATTCAAGTTGAGTCTTAAGGACTGATGATGGGGAGAGCCTATAATGGAAAACCGAAGGGCTAAAAAAAGTTACGATCAGATTTCCTAGCTCAGGGAGGTACATAGAAGAAAAGGCAAACTGTTCCAGCTCTGCCAGTGTGTGTGTGTGTGTGTGTGTGTGTGTGTGTGTGTGTGTGTGTGTGATTGAAGACTGAGGTGTGGTGTGTGCATGCTACATACATGTGTGTGTTGTATACATACATACATAAATGTGTGTGTGTGTGTGTGTGTGTGTGTGTGTGTGTGTGTGTGATTGAAGACTGAGGTGGGGTGTGTGCATGCTACATACATGTGTGTGTTGTATACATACATACATAAATGTGTGTGTGTGTGTGTGTGCGTGTGTGTGTGTGTGTGTGTGTGTGTGTGTGTGTGTGTGATTGAAGACTGAGGTGGGGTGTGTGCATGCTGCAGTATCCATGGAGATCAGAGGACAATTTGCAGTAGTCAGTTCTTTCCTCCCACCATGTGGGTTCAGGGACTGAATTCAGATGGTTAGACTTGGTGGCAAGTGCCTTTACCTGCTTAGCTATTTCGCTAGCCTTGGTGCTACCTTTTCTATGCAATTCTTCAGTAAATAAAAGATGATGGTGTTCATATGGGGGGCGGGGGAGAGAAAACCCATCAGTCCTAAAGCTGATCTCTGCAAATGTCGTGAACAGACAGGTTCAAATAATGCTTCATCTGGAAGCCCATGTCCCACCCACGTTGATGTATGTAACTTCTAATCCTCCACATGACTGTGTCTTTGTTCTTATGAGCAGTGTCAGAAGCTGGATTCAAACCCTGAGTCTCTGGACATCGGCTACTACTCGGTGTTGCCCCTACTACCCTTTCTTGATTTCTCTGACTCCCTACTTTCCCCTCTTACACAGAGTACTTACTAACATTTAGCTGTGAGTGGTGACAGATGCCTATAATCATAGCACTTGAAAGACTGAGGCAGGTGTGTAATTATGTTCCAGGCTAACCTGGGCTACACAGCAACACCTTGTCTAACAATAAAAAGCAGCACGTGCATACACGCGTGTGTGCACACACACACACACACAAACACACACACCAAATATTTATCGTTATCTTATTATTTGCTCCAGAAAACATTGGCCTAGAGAGTGGTATTGAATCAACACGAGGTTCCCACAATCAAGACGTGGTTGCTCTGTGCCATCTTATTCATCCAGGCTAGGAGGAAGTCAGCAGCACAGGATTCAGACAGACATCCCAGGCTGTGCTCAGTCTGGAGTGCAATGTGCTTCTCAAATGGGATTGTGCATTGTATGGTCCACTCCAGCCTGCCTAGGATCTTTCTGTGTCTGCTCTGAGTGATAGCTCTGGTCTGGATCCTTTAGAATGTCTTGGGCTTTTTACCTGCCCATAGACACCAGTACAACAAGTGGATAAATTCAGGATAGGGGTGACTGCCACAACTCAAGTGTTCTTTGCACTCTCAGTCACTACAAACAAACAAATAAAACTTAAGATCCAGCCTTCTGGTTATGGCGATGGTGAAATCTAGAAACTACCAAGTGAACTTCTACCACTTTGGGTTTTCAGGAGCTCTCCCACTAACCCCCAAGGCCTTTGGGTCATATATCTAGCAAATTATACCTTATGTTTTAAAAAGCAGGTTACTGACAAATAGGATGATCCCTCTGCAACGAAAGTCTGATGTCAGAGAGCGAAAATCCCCTGCTAACAGGGAACTCCCACGTCACTCGTTCTATATTAATGATATTTACTCTCTTTTGTTGTTCTCGTTTTTTAAAAATGGCTCCCCTGGTTGCAATGTTATGTTAAGCATATTACATGTTACTCCGAAGCCAGCTCATATATCGTGTCCCATTACACCCCAGAGTATACATTTCTGAATAGCTCACACTCCACAGTTACAGCTCCACATTAAATATGGGCTGCCACAAGTGGGGCCTGAGAGAGTTGTCTGTTCCACTCCCGGCTTCTTGTTTTCCCTGGAAGTTTTCCTCCTTGCACTGCTCACTCCTCAGGGAGGGCGTGCCTGCAGTAAGAAAAGTCTACCTGGGGAAGGTGGAAAGGATTTCTCTCTTTTGAGTTTTCTGGAAGGGAGGGTAGAAGTGGTATCTGGTTGACTGAGTGGCCTGTCACTTTCTGTGGGGGCCAGTGATGATTTGCACCTGCATGGCTATGCTGATGGGACACAAAGGAAGTGGGGTGCCAGAAACCTTCATGGCCAAGGACAGAAAGTTGTAGTATCTTTCCTTCTGCAACTTTAGCACCCCAGGAATTCCTGTCCTTTCCAGACATGGAGGTTTCATCCATGGCCAGCATGCACTTGAGTATCTGGGTTGTAAGACCATTTAGAGATGCTTTTGGGAGATTTTTCACAGGATGTAATCCTCCTAGTCTCTTCAGTCAAGCCCACCATGACAACATAGTGTTATTTGCATTGACTGCAGGATCCAAACTAATGAGCCACCACCTGCTTTCTTTGCTTCCCCCATTCAGCAGACATTATGCATTTGGTTCCCTGCAGCTCTGAGAGTATCACAGAAAAAAAAAAAAAAGTCAAACTGCATAAGCTCACCATCATGGGAGGCCAACACTCCTTGGGAACAAGTACTGGGATGTAGAGTCTGGTGGCTGATGCCAGTGCCTTCCCTTCTGGTCTGGTTTTTCAGTCTGACAAAACCAGAAAGCCTGCATCGGCTGAAAGGCCTTGTATAATACTTCTCAGTAGGCTCTGAACACCTTCAAAGGTGAACAAGTCAAGAGTCTCTTCTCTCTTGTGCAGTTTTGCCAGTTCTGATCCCTTTCCCCCCTCCCCAATGCTTCCTTTCATACAATCTGAGCCATTCCCCTGCACAGTGTGCGGAACTACAGGCATTTCTCTCTTTCAAGATAAGGGGATCTTCAGAGGAGAAGTGCTCACAATGGGACCAGGGCACAAGAGTCCTTGGAGCCCACAGACATTTCCCTTGACTGCAAAGCTGAAAGCCTGAGACCCTTGACAAATTAGAATCAGATTGCATCCAAAATACATCACAGACTCTTGGGGCTTTCTGTAGCCATATAAGGAGCTGGCTAAGAGCTATTTATCAGAGAGGTTCTTGAGGCCAAAGAGAACCTACAGGATACTTCAATTAGCTGAGCAGTTTTCCAGCTCTCACATGCCCACAGCTGTCACCAGGAGTGGGTATCAGGCATTGAGATGGCTATTACAGCCATTTAATATGTGAGAGCTCCAAAGGGCCCATCTTTTTTTGTCTTCAACTCCTCTGAATATCTTTACCCACAGTGTCTTGAACTTCCAAAAACTATTAGAGTCAAAAAATAGTCAAGCTAGCTATTATCAAATAGGTATCTGCACAAAAATGTCAAACAAGACTGTTTAATGATCACTGGCCAATACAACCAAGGGCAAGACAAAAGTCTACCCAGGGAAATCTGCCCACTTCCTCCAATGAGGCAAATAAGAACAACAAATCTAAGCCACAACAGCTGTCCCAGGTTTTAATTTCAGTACCATATTCAACAGTTCTTATATCCACAGACAACTCAAACCCAAGATTCATAGCTTCACAATGTGGTCAGCTTATTCCTTTTGCGTCACAGTAGGAAATGGGTTTATACATGAACATTCTGAACTCATTAATATTTGTCTTCAAGATTCTCTCTAGATGTCTTTTGGTTCAGAAAGGGTTAACCAGGCATTTAAGAAGCATATCTGAGTTTTGGGATGTCATTAGCATTACTTACCCCATAACCAGATAAATAAAATGTGATACTGTAAACCTAGCTAACAACTGGTAGTTGGAGAGGTTATAAACCCTAGAGATGGATTTACTATCGCCATTTTCCTAAACCAATATAATTGCTAAACATATTTGAAATACTTACCCTTATACCCACAGGAAAGTGTAGTTTTCATCCTTTATCAAATAAATCTCTTGCTCCTCACCCTGAGTGTGAAGCAGAACACCCAGTAGTCTGGTGGAAGAGCCAGCCAGACCTATGACTACCTGTGTCCTTCCCAATGGCACCCTGCTAGGGACTGTGATGATGTCTGTGGCACATGTGACTCCTGAAGGCCATGCAGATGTCCAGAGGCCATGCTGCTAGGAGTCATAGTGACGTGAGTGGCCTGTGCTGTCACCTCAGGCCATGGTGATATCTGGGTGTGTGATGCCACCAAGAGCCATGTTTGGGTCCATGGTTCTACTGAAGCTGGGACTGGTGATGTCCATGACCCATGTTACTATCAAAGGCTATGTGGATGTCTATGGTCTATGCTGCAGCCAGAACCCTCTGGGGACCTTGTCTGGGTCTGTGATCCTATTGAAGTAGAGGCCCATGTTTGTGGTTGTCTATGCTGTCATGAGAAACTGTGTGGAGGCCCACAGTCTCTGCTCCCGCTGACTGTGAAGAGCAAGGAGACTACTTTTGCTGTGATACTGATGATGACTGCAGATCCATAGTTGAGAGAGAGGAACGTAGAAGGCTTCTGTGACAATCTCCACCCTGACTCCTTACAAAAATGTAATAGCCCAGACAAGAAGCCACCAAAGAAAATCCTTAAAACATGTGATGGAGAGGCAGAGGAGTAGCTTTCCGATCAATGACTAATGGCTTCTGGTGGAGGTGTGGGAGGGGCAGGACTCAGTTCTATTTAAGGGATAGGACACTGAGAGTTTGACCATGCTCCACTGATATACAGATAACACAGAGCAGACTTTTTTGTTTTAATTTTGTACTTCTTTTCCAGGTAGTCCCAGTGGGGGTGTTATGGAAAGACTGGGAAGGATTATGATGGGATGCCTGATGTGAGACTCCCAGAGAGTCAATGAAACTGCCATGTGGTAGGAAAAAAGAAAGGTAAGAAAGGTACTTGAGATAGGTCAGTGGTTAAGAGTGTATACTGATCTTGCAGAGAACTCTAATTTGGTTCCCAGCACCCATATCAGTAGCACACAACTGCATGTGATTCTAAGTCCAGGAGAATCCAATACCCTCTTCTGGCCTCTGTGGGTATAGAGACATAAATACATAATTTAAAAACCCCAAATCATAAAAATAATACACAGTAAAAATTCATAAGTAACTGAGTTGACACTACAGCAGAAATACAAAGTATGAAAGTGTACAGGATAAAGACCAGATAATTTTGTTGAATTGAAGACAACAGGTTGTATGGTGGTTTGAATAACAATGGCCCCCGTAAGCTCATATATTTGAATATTTGATCCCCACCTGGTAGTACAGTTTGGGAAGAACTAGAAGGTGTGGCCTTGTTGAAGGAGAAGTGTTACTGAGGTGGGTTTGGGGTTTTCAAATGCCTGTATTATTCCCAGGTAGCTTTCTCTGTACCTCATGCTTGTATATAAAGCTGCCCCACACCACCCTTACCTGCCATGATGCCATGCTCCCTGCCATGACGGTATGGACTCGAATTCTCTGAAGCTGTAAACCCAAAATATACGTTTTTCTTTGATAAAGAAAGAAATTACTTTTAACAATAGATAGAGACTATTATAGTCACACTGTCACACAGACCACACTGGTCAAAACGCAAGAATAACTGACCATGCAGTTTCCACCCCAATTGATACATTTATAACACACTCATAATTCCTGCACCTATGTAGCAGAATTTTTTCCTAATTGATCGATTGGGTAATAAAGATGACAAAAAGCCAATCACTGGGTGAGGAGGAGGCAGGTCCTCTAGTCTGGGAGAGGAAGAGGGAACAAGAAGGGAACGCGCCTTTTTGGGGGAAGAGGCAGGAGTGAAGTAGACAAAATGTTGGTCAGGGACTGTTAGATCTGGTGATGGAATCCACCAAGATATGCCACCAGAAGATTTTTAACATAAAACAGTTGATGAATTTAAAAAGATAGATTCCGTGCCCAGTGGCTGTGTTAACTGTTGATTCTAAACTAAGATTGTCTGGTGTTTTCCATTCCATGGCGACTCAGATGGGCCAGAGGGAAAGAAAATAGCTGAAGTGGCATTTGGCCAGTCTTTGGGATGGGAAGACTGGGCAAGGACTGAGCTCCTGGGGAAAGTAGAAAGCTGAGTGGGGGCTGGTGAGAGCACAACCACAGCTTCCTGGGGGAACCAAGAGAGCTATCTCGAGCTCTGGAGAGACAGAGCCAGCATTGGTGGGAGAGGCTTTGGCTAGGAGAAACACGTGGTCTTGATCTCGGGCTATGTACCAGGCTGGGAACAGACCAAGACTGCTGGCCAGTGCCTGGCTGGCAATAGCATGATTTGTTTTTTATTTATTACACACAACACACATAAGACTCAGGGAACATCATAGTGGAAGGGGCAGAAAGATTGTAAAAGCTAGAGGACCAGGACCCCTGCTGCCAGAGAGCATCCTTTAGAAATGACTGGGAAGCTATAGCCATAAAAATCTCATCAAATCAAAGCATACATATTGACGATACTAGTTGACATGGCAGTTTGAAAAGGAAACTTTCACAAGTCCTCACACCTAGATAAAGACAATCAATGGTTGCTAAGAGAGGGAGAGTCAGTTTTCTCCAGGAAAAAGGTTATCCAATTCCACGTGATCAGCTTTAAATGCAATAGTAAGAGTAAAAGACTTAAATATATATATAATATGTATATATACATATATATATACATGTGTATGTATATATATGCATATGTAATATATAATATTTTTTTCTAGTTCTAATTCTGTCATGGAGTTTTTTTAGTTTGGTGGTAGATAAAGGTGGAAAAAATACATTCAACACTGACAGTGAAAAATTTAATGTGAGACCCTACAGCTTCCTTTCTGAATGTCTATTCAAATTGTATCAAAGTTCATTGAGTTATATAGACTTTGGATCTAGCTAATTTTAGCATGTGATATATTTTTATTTATTTTAAAGTTTTTTACAATAAAGTTTCTAGAAATAAAGGTATATTTTTATTAACAATGAACAGTAATTATGAAGATCAGGTCATGAATTTGAGAGGAAGAAGGAGGGGCCTGGGAGAAGTTGTAGCCCCAAGAGCCTAGAGATTATATAAATACTGTACTTGAGTATGAAATTCTCAAGTAAAATCCATACTTGACACTATTAATAAGACCAAGAACCGGAGACTGAATAGGTCATAGCTACTAGGGCCTTTCTATTACTATTACTCTGCTAAAGAAGCATGGTAATAAAATGACATATTGGTATGCCCGTAGAGCAGTCCAGCCTTCATTAGAGAAGCTTCCTGTTATGTAGACAGTAACAGGATCTACAACTGGACAGTATTCAGAGAGTGCAAGACTTAAGCATTCAGCCATAATGGGATGACTTTATCATATCTCCACTCAATTCGCGGCTCTAACTTTATAAATGGGATCTCACAAAACTGAAAAGCTTCTGTATGACAAAGGACACTATCATTAGAAAAAAGCAGTAACCTGCAGAATTAGAAAAGATTTTAGACATCTAATAAAAAGCAAATATCCAAAATACATAAAGGACCTTGAAAATTAGATATCAAGAAAAAAAAAGCCCAATTTTAAAAGTAGGGTACACTTGTAAACAGAGAATTCTCAAAAGAAGAAACGCAAATGGCTGAGAAACACTTAAAGAAATGTTCAACATCCGTAGTCATCAGGGAAATGCAAATCAAACCTTTCAGATATCATCTTACACTAGTCAAAATAGCTAAGATCAATAAAACAGATGACAGTCCACCCTGCCAAGGGTGTGGAGTAAGGGGAACACTCCATTACTGGTGGGAGCACAAATTTGTGCAGTCACTAAGGAAATCAATGTGGCAGTTTCTCAGGAAGATAGGAATTGCTCTACCTCAAGAACCAGCTATACCACTCTTGAACATATACCTAAAGGATGTTTCATCCTACCACAGACACATTTGCCCAACTACATTCATTGCTACTCTATTCACAATAGCCGGAAATTGGAAACAACTTAAATATCTCTCGACAGATGGATGTGTGAAGAAAAGGTAGTACATTGCACAATGGATTTTTACTCAGCTGTTTTAAAAAATGAAGTAATGAAATTTGCAGGTAAATAAATAAAACAAAACAAAAAAAAATCATCCAGGTTGAGGTATGTCAGACTCAGAAAGACAAATATGGTATGTATTCATTTATATGTTGATATTCGCTGTTAAGTCAATAATAACCAAGCTATAATCTGTAAAACCACCGAGGTTAAGAATATAATAAGGGACTTGTAGTGGGGTGGCATGTCGCTCTCCCTAGGAAAGGGAAATAGAATAGATAGTTATGAATAGTTATTGGATAGATAGTGGGGTAAACTGGAATGGGAGATACAGAATACAGCAGAAGCTTCATAAAATATACACATATATGAAGGGAATCCAAATGAAATTGTCAAATAACAGAGCAGACAGAGCCCCAGCTGATCATCAATTGTCACCAAATGAAGCTTCCAATACTGGTATTGGGTTACATGTAATTGAGTTGTTGGCCAAAAGGGTTTCATAGGAATGCCTACACAATCCAGTCTGATGCCAAGACTATAGGTTGCTCTCCACAAACCAGTGGCAATGCCCCATGCTGAAGAAAATGCCCACGCAACTTATTGAACGTGGGGACGCTGAACTGGTGCCCACACAGAGCCTTCAGACCTACATGCTAGTATCTTTGGTACACGGAGGTACTCTGCATGCTACCAAATGAGAAATGTAAACAACAACCCAGCCACAAACCCTCTGGACAAACTTCCTCGAAAGTGTGTGGGAGTAGCCAACCAATATCCGACTAGACTTACTCACCCCGCAAGACTGAGCTCATAGCCAACACTGTTTGAATAATCAAGAACCAGAGACGAGATAAGGAACCTCCATAGATGGCATTTGATTTGTTTCCTGTCCGGCACCTACTGGGCATGCAGCCTACCTTTAAGAGTAGTTTGTCTCCCCAGTGAGATTCCCTTGAAGAAAAATACATTTTAATCTGCCCATGGCTATCAACTGGAGATGGCTTCTGAGTTAGGGATGTGGACATATGTCCATTTCTTTCTGAGGCCCCATCTGGTATAGACTCATGCAGGCCCTGTGCATGCTGCCTGCCATATTGTCAGGGCTTTTCTTTTTTCTTTTTTTCTTTTGTATTATTTTTATTTAATTTTACTTTAATTAATTTTTATATATTTTCCCTCTTGTTTTACCTTAAAAATTTTTTGTGTAAATATTCTGGCTTCCAGTGCTCTGTTTTTTTTATAAGATTCCAAAATGCATGAACGAGTGAATCCCTGCATCTATTTCTGTTTCTGGGTCTTTTCTTCGGTTTGTTTTGTTTTGTCTGTGTGTTTTATTCTGTTGCAATGTGCTTGGGTTTTTTTGTTTTATTTTATTATATTTTATTTTATTACTATCCTGTAGAAGCCTGTTTGTTTTCTAATGAGAAACAGTTCTAGCCAGACAAAATCCTAGCACAGAGAAAAAAGTAGATCTGCAGTCACACCCCTAAACAGCAAGCTAGT
Source organism: Arvicanthis niloticus (assembly GCF_011762505.2). NCBI lineage: Eukaryota > Metazoa > Chordata > Mammalia > Rodentia > Muridae > Arvicanthis > Arvicanthis niloticus. The sequence goes on along the minus strand of NC_047672.1, from coordinate 43,878,392 downwards.
CAGCCTTAAATGGAGTGACCCTGGTTATATCAACCGTACTCCAGGGCAAGTCCCAGGACCAGGAGTAGTGGCCAAGACAAATGGTCTCCAGACTTTACTAAGATGTTATTGTTGTACTGCTCTATTCAAGGAGGAGAAAAGAATATGAAGTGGGTAGGTCTGAGAGGAGATGGAGGGATAGGAAAGAATATAGTTGAAATACATTGCCTAAAAAAAAAAAATCTAAAAAGTAAAAAAAATAAAGCAAAACTCAAAAAAAAGCCTGAAGGACTATTATTCAGTCTTATAAACAAGGACATGCCATCATCTCTAACATGGGTAAATATTGAGAATATTATGCTTAGTGAAACAGACCAGTGTTATAGAAAGATGTGTACTGCATGAGTCCATTTGTAGCACAATTCTAAAGTAGTCAAACCGTAAAAGCAGAGTTGAAATAATGCCTGCCAGTGTCTGGCTAAAGAGATGGTGGTATGGTTTCAGTAATGACCTAATTTAACCACATTGTGTTTATAATTAACAGTAGTTAGACTTCATTTTGTATACACTTACCGTAATAATATTTTTGAATTTTTTTTTCACTGTATGTGCATTGGTGCTTTGACTGGATACATGTCTGTATAAGGGTTCACATCTTGGAGTTACGGACAGTTGTGAGCTGCCATGTGGGTGCTGGGAATCCAACTTGGATCTTCTGGAAGAGCAGTCAGTGTTCTCAACCCCTGAACCAACTCTCTAGTTCCCCTGCCCCCAGCATGAAAGTATTTTAAAATAGACTATACATTTGTGAAATGTCTTCTCTTTCTTTCATCTAATTCTATCCACACAGATGTGTGTTGACTCTGTTTAGAGAATGAAAGAGGAAGTTTATCGCTTAAGACAGGACGTCTCACCTCATCATGTTGACATTTATCCAACGCTCCTGTGATTTTGTAAGAGGCCTGAGCTAGTGCGTTCTGTGTCTCCATGTTATCTGTCTCAGCATGTCATGTTCTGCCCTGACTTGGGACAAGCAGAATCTCCACTAACAAAGGAGCTCATCAAGGTATCCCCTGATAAATGAACATCCCAGTGTCAGGAGTTTGAGTCAAATCAAACCTTTATTCTCCATAAGCGACAGAAAATAGGTTGAGACGGTTTACTACCTTTAGTGCGTAATTGACTTTGCACTGAACTGTGATTGACTAGTTCCGTTTCAGCCTTCATAAAAGTTCCTTATTAGCAACTGCTGCACTCTTTCATCTTAACATTTCCCATAACCCATACTGGAGAGATGGCCTAGCAGTTCAGAGCAGTAAGTACTTTTTCAGAGGATACAGGTTCAATTCCCAGCACCCATATGGAGTTTACAGTTGTCTAGAGCTCAGTTTCAGGGCATCTGGCACCTTTACACACATATACACGCAGACAAGACACTGGTGCACATAAAATAAAAATAAATACTTCCTTAAAAATGTATTCCCCACTACTCTTGAAAACGGCATGATAGCCCCATTGAAGAATGGAGAAACTGAGACAGAAAACCCTTTTCTTGTAAAGAAAGAAGAGGGTTTCATAAACTCATATGAGGTTTTTTGTTTGTTTGTTTTTTTCTTTTGTTTTTTAAACTATTCCCTTTCTCCTATCCCAGAGTTTTGAGTCTTTGTGCTTCATTGAAATCAGGAGCTCCTTAGAGACCATCGCTCCATTTGGACTTTCTGACTTAATTAACATGGAGTATAACCTGGGCACCATGTAAGTAAACAGTGGTCCTCAGGTGAGTCTTTTATGCAGAATAATTGGGAGCGCTTTGCCCTCAGTGGCTGAGAGCTTGTTTCTCCACGTTTTCTCATACTGTCCTGCCCATAGTGCCCGGTGTGTGCTTCTGCTAAAGCTTGTCTTCATATGCTTTTCTGGTGCGTTGGATGTTTTACCCCCTAAATTTTAACCTTGGCAACTATTCAGATGCAAGAGGTGTGGACAGGGAAAGAAATGAACGATCTTACTAACACAAGCCCCAAATCAAATTCCAGTGAAATTTCACAGTGGGAAAATATAATTAAGCAGCTGAAGCTACAGTTAAATTCCAGCCCTCTTGTCTTGAGCCCTGCCTGCTTGCGTTTGGTGGGAGAGACCAGCGTCTTCCCGCACCCTCCCTGAGCCTAGGTTCCCTCAATGGCAATGGCATCCACATGGCTTCTTTTGTTATTTTATACCAGGGAAGAACCTATGCTCAGGACAGAGATCACTATCTTGGGGAGAGAGTCTGAGGGGCTTCGAGGAAATGGAGAAATGTGTAAGCAGTCAGGATACACTCCCTGAAGGCATCACACGCTCCTTCTAGCTGTCTGTCACTGTGACATGTCGCCCCCAAAATTACTGAGCGGAAAATCTCAAAGGTGGGGACAGTGGCTCCCCTTTGCATGATTCAAGGTTTTTCTATTATGGCCTAATTTACAGAAGGAAATTTGAAAGTAGACTACCTCTTTAAAATGTTTTGCTCCATTAAGATTTAATTTTAACTTTTAATACTGAATCCTTCCAATGTGGAAACATCTCCTGATAAAACTGTGTTGTGAATTTACATGCACTTCTTATCTAATGCATAAAATTTGCATTTTATGTATGACGTCCAGAGAAAGCTTCTGTTTTCTTGCATTTAAGGAGCAAACAATTCAGGAGAACTTTCAGCATCTATGGAACCAAAAAAAAAAAAAAAAAAAAAAGATACTTCACAGATGTTACTGGATCCAGATGTTGGTCATTGCTAACAGAAATCCAGAGTGATTAAGAGATATGAGAACAGGTATGCTTAAAGTTCTAGATTAATTGAATCATTCATTCATAAACTTTATTTGGAGTCTTCTCTGTGTGTGTGTCTACATTTTCAATGTTTTCAGTATCTGACCAAAGAGCTCAGTCAGGTCTCTGAATCGCAGTGAAAGAGGCCTGAAGCAAAGCCAAGCCAACACCTTCCGCCCCCCACCCCACCCCCAAAAGCCCCAGAAAGTAACTGAGGAGACGATGCTGTGCCTAAGATAATAGAGCACTAACTACAGGGTCCAAGCACAGCGCCTGAGAGACATGGACTTACCTCCTGCCTCTGATGCTTTGCAATTCATTGTCTCCAACTGCAAGAAAAGAGAAACATACTTGAAGACTTGAAGTCTATCCTCAAGGTTCCTCCCAGCTCTGTGGTGAGTATGAGAGTCTGCTGGTTGGCAGGACGAGAGGCCATAAAGTCATTCTCCTAACGGATATTCGGCCTAGAATGGAGAATTCATGGGACAGAATCCCAGCAGAGCAATTATGATGAAAAAGAGAGATCAGTAGAAAGAGTTGGCAGATGAAAAGGAGAACGGGGACATTACAGAGTGGCATTCCGGAGATAGGGCATACAGGAAGCCGCTATCACTGACAGGGGGGCGAGACAAGGAGAAGATTGAGCGTGCAGGGATATAGAAATGTGAGCGCTTGGATAAGTCCTGCCTGAGGCTGCTAGTGCACCTTCAGAGCCACAGGAGCTAGGAAGGAGCATGGCAGAGACATGCGAACCACGCCTCCTTTTGTCGGGGTGTCATGGCAGAGACATGCGAACCATGCCTCCTTTTGTTGGGGTGCCAGGGAAGGAGCTTGCTATTCCTCTTCTTGCTCTAGCCTTGCAGTCCCCTCCTGCATCTCCTTCCTGAACAGCCCAACCAAGTGCAGCTGGCAAAACAGATATGTGTGCTGACATCTCTGCTCAATGGGCAGAGTCCAGCAGCACAGGGGTGTGGCTTGGCAGAGAGGCCAGCTCAATAAGGAACATTGGAACCAGATGGGGTATCTTGAAGTAGGGGGAATCCTTTATGTGAAGCACCAATCCCCATCCATCGAAGCAAATTCTTTCTTATGTAGTTTTCTACCCACATATTCCTCAATCCTCACTCATACTTTGTGAAACCAGCACTGGTTTTCACCTATCGATCAGAGAGGTTACTCTCCAGCCTTACCCGGCACACAACAGGCAGAATGAGATTTGAACTCTGGATTGTCTGATTTCAAAGCTCTTCCTACCTTAAAAGATAAACTGTGTGCTGAATACACGCTTGATGCACGACCATGCACGGTGTGGGTCGGACTAGAGAGCTGAGAGGCGGGCTTAGAATCAAGGCCTCTGTTGGCCTTGATTGGGGCTCTGGCCATTTATTCCCGTTAGGCCATGAGAAGCAGTGGCACTCGGGAAGGCTACTGTGAAATCGTTTAGAGTGGATTCTGGAAAGAACCGGCTGAAGAGAGGGGAATGGTATCAGCAAGCTCTCATGTTACATCAGTCCCAGAGTCTTGGAAGTGGTTGATAAGGACTTTGGTTTGGATGGTGGCAAGGAAAACGACGAGAGGAAGAGATTTTCAAGGATCAAGAGATGAAAAGTTCAGGCATTGATATTGTATTCAAAGTGTGACAAAATAATTTTGAAGTTTAGGGGATGTAGCTAATGAGCAGGGTAATGATCCTGCCTTAAAAAAAAACAAACAACAACAACAACAAAAAAAAACAACAAAAAAACAAAACCAAAAACACCTCAAACAAACAAAAAATACCCCTCTAGGAGTTTTTCCTGTTTCCACAGTACACTGAGATGGCATAGGTCTCCCTATGTGTCTGTGTCTTCTTTGATGCCCGTCCTGACTGTAACGTTAGGAAATTATTAGATGGCAGACTAGAACTGGATTCTCCAGCCAATCTGCTGTTATATCCAAATATTTTCCCTACTGTGGCTAAAAGGCTGGTCAGTACAGTGTGGGATCCTCGGCCTTCAGGAGTCGTTATAATCACCCAAGAAGCTTTCAAAATATACCACTGCTTGGCCCAACTTCCGACATCTGATTTCAGTAGTTTATAAACCCAGTTTCCCCCAGCACAGGTGGTCCAAGTGAGCTGTGGCTAGGGTTAGACTTGGTAGTTTAGGGTGTGTCTGAGAATGAGGCAAAGGAAATGGCCAAAACCCAGAGCATTTCGTCTTCCCTAAGTCAGTATTTCTGATTATCTATTTGAGTGTTTCCTCACATGCATTCTTTAGTAGGCCCAGATAGTTCCACTAATAGACAGGGCTGGTGGCGTATTAGAACTTGTCCGGGCTGGTTTATTAGTGGCATGAAGGGACCACAAAACCAACAATCTTTGCTCTGTGTAGATCCCAGTAGGGTGTCTTGAATTTGCATAGTCTCAATCTGAAACAAAACCATGCATGATTTTAACTGGACTTATAAATAGTACAGGAACCTGCTTCACACTCTGCTTGTGAGTGCCATGGGCTTAATGTGGGGAAAGGTATGCCTAAATTATAATTCTTTTTTTTTTTTTTAAATGTCCAAGCCTAGCAGACCTCAATTTACCCAGAAAGCAGGCATTAAAGTCAGTAAGAAAATTACGTTCAAATTGAATTGAAAAGAAGCCTTGAACTTCCCTTATGGTGTGCAGACAGCAGAACTCCCGCAGATCAAGTTTTTCCTATTCTTCTCCTACTAAAACACTGTCTACTCTGCCCTGAGCCTTGAAAAGGTGGTTGATTATGTCTTTAAAAGGCCATTTGTGCCTAACATCTTTACTATAAGATCCACACCTAGAGTATAAGGATGATCAAGTTGAGAGGAAGACTGCCCAGAGGCAGGGCCACTAGCTGTAGAAAGGCCCTGATACTCTCAGCATCCTTCCTGATGGAGCAAGCATCCTTGGTTGCTCACATTTTCATCTCTCTCTCTCCTCCTTTCTGTCTCTTAAGTGCTAAGTGTCAACTTACCAGCAGAAGCCTTCAAGGCTTTACTATTGGACAAGACCAAGATCAGATGGTACAGTGCAGGGCAGTTAGAGGCTAATCACATCGATACGCATGCCAAGGGCTCGTTACTGCAGAATTAACCAAGTTATTAGCAGAGTGAGTAGAGGCAGAGTAAATGTGAGGAATTTCTTAGTAACATTGTAGTATTTTTGTACTTTGGGAAAATAAGTCCTTGGTGACCATTACAATTTTGAGTTTCTTTTGATCATTAACAGGAAATTCAGTGTTTTCACTCCTGAAATTTCAAGATAGTTCAAGAGCAACATAACACATAGGGAGGCTATTGAAATTGGGGCCTAAAATCAGATTTTTTTTTCTTGTTTTTAACAACTGTTTTTGAAAGTATTAGTTTCTGTTCTTATATTTTAATTAGTGTTCTTTACTTTAAGGCTAGTTTTAAGAATTCGGGATAGAATGTGTTATATGTTTGTCTATGTATTTGCTTGCACAGATATATATGTATGTGTATGTAGAAGCAGGAGGTCAATGTTGGATGTTTTCCTTTATCACCCTCTGTACCATATTTTTTTGAGACATGCTTGTACCTTGTCTGCTTTGTAAGTGTAGCTAGTCAGCCAGAACCCAAGGATCCCCCTGTATCTGTCTCCATGGTGCTATCTTCATAGCCCTGTCTCCATGGCACTGTCTCCATGGCAATGTCTCCATGGTGCTGTCTCCATGACAATGTCTCCATGGCAATGTCTCCATGGCACTGTCTCTATGGTGCTGTCTCCATGGCGCATGCTTGCTTGTCAAAGCACTTTATCAACCGGACAGTCTTTCCAACCCCTAGATCAACCCTGATAATTGCATATTGTCATCTCTTTGAATCTCTCAGAAAACTTTCTACAGCCACTTTTCAATGGCAATCAATTATGACCATGGCAAGACACTGGCTTATGTGGATGAGTCAATGCTGGCTCCTACCTTCACAGAGAGTGTACTATGATTGGTCGAAAGTAGTCTTTTAAGTTAAATCAAAATTGTTTGAAGTATAGTTTAAACATTCATTTCTTCCCTTATTTTAAAATGCCATTGGTTTATTGACTAACTGCTGGATACCTACTTCTTTGCAGCTGACCTCAAAAAAGTATGAAGAAATGCAAATCCAGAGTGAAAGAAGGAAGGACAGGGCTTACCTAAATGACACTTGCTTGACCATTGTGTCTGGTCTTGTATTTGAAAAATCAATAAAGAGGTTAATCTTAGTAAAAACGACATTTTATATTTCTCAAGGTATAGAAATAATACACTCAAAGTATTATTTCTAATAGTAAAGTTTTATTGGTCTTTTGTTGTGACACTTTACACTTAATGTGTGTCATAAGTTAGCCATAATAGTCTTTACTTTATGGTCTGAAGGTGGACTCTGTAGAACTACCTGTGGAGGGTAATTCCTCACTGAGGTTGGCTGAGGCCATCAACATACTTTATCTACAGCTTTCTTGTTCTTTCTACGTGTATTGTTTTTCTTTGTAGTAATTCAAATGTTCCACTGTTTTTATAGCTACTGCTGATGCCAGATCAGCACAGCCAGCTTTAGTTTGTGGTTTGGTCTTACCCATCCTAAGGATCAGAGTGTCTTCCTTCATGGTCTCCTCCTTTTCTAAGTTAAGAATTTGGGGATTATCATGATTGCTAAACTCCATAGATGTTTCTATAACACAAATTGCTCTGTCACTGCGAAACTCATTATAACTGTACTGGTTAGTTTCGTGAACTTGACACAAAACTCTATTTATCTAGGAGAAAGAACACTCAATTGAGGAATTGCCTCTATTAGATTGGTCTGTGGGCAATTCTATGGAGGGCTTTTATTAACTGGTAATTAGTATAGGAGTGCCCAACATGTTGTGGGCGGTGCTATTCCAGGGCAGGTAGGCCTGAGCTGTGTAAGAAAAGTAGCTGAGCAAACTAGAGAAGCAGGCCAGCAAGCAGCTTTCTTCTATGATTTCTCCCTTCATTTCTGCTTGAATGCCTCCTCTGACTTTCCTTAATGAAGGATTGTGATCAGAATGTATAAGCCAAATTAATTCCTTCCTCATCAAGTTTGTTTTGGTCAGTGTTTTATCACAAGGACAGAAAGTAATTAGAACAGAAATTGGTACCAAATAGTTGGCTGTTGGCTGTTGGCTGTTGGACTGGGGATGGTGGATATGACCACATTGCTTAATGGGAGGAAGGCTGAGGATTGTGGAACTTTGGGAAGGAAAACCTGTTGAGTATTCAGAACTTAATAGGCTGTTGTGGGAGTTTGAATGAGAAGAATGTTAAGATTAATGTGGATAATTGGAGGCATGGTTTGAGAATTTTCACAAGGAAGCAACGACTCGATCAGGGCTATTTCTGTGATGCATTTAAATTAGGGGTCTATGAAACTGAAATCTGTGCTTTTATTAGGACAATCAAAGCTGATTATATGGGGCTGAAGAATCAGCTGTGATTAATAAGAGATCAACATCATTAAAGTGACATCTTCTGGGAAGTATTTTTTTCAGGTTCAGCACATGGAAGCTGTGGCCCCCCAGAGGGGGTCAAGGCTTCCACTCAAGCTTCCAGCCAAACTTGGTAATATGTAAAAAAAATCTCCTATGTGATAATAGATTTCATGGCATGACAGCAGGAAGATTGAAGGGGTCATGGAACGACTATGAGGCTTGGTACAGTGAGAGATGAGTAGAGTCCATTGGTCAAGGTGCTGCCTTGGCTACAGTGGAAAAACCCAGAGAGTAAAGGGGTCATAGAGAGAAGCTGAGACATGGAACCATGCAGCAGAGGGATCAGAGTCCATGAAAAGAGGCAAGGAAGCCATTTATGAAGGGGCAGCCTCAGTTTCAAGGAAAGCTTCGGGATAATAGAGATGCCTGGGTTTAGGGACAATCTCTAAGGACAGTAGCAGCTGGGAAGTGGAGCTGGCCTATTAGATTGCATATTAGATGGGCTGGGTGAGCTGTAAACAACTGAGCTAGAGATAAGGGGCTTCTCAAGCCCTTTGAAGACTAGAAGATTGTGGATGCTAGACAGCCAGCTTTCTACACTTTGAGATTTTGGGTTTACTTTGATTTGATTGTAATTATACCCTGGTGCTTCCATTTTTTAATAAGATCTATTTAATTTGTTTTGATTTTAGAGGTACATACTGTTAAGAGACAAGATACTTTAAAGAGACATTGAACTTTTAAGTGACGTGATTTTTTTTTTATATGACTGGGACTTCTAAAGTTGGCCTGAGTTTCATATTGTGATTTTTAACTTGAGATCTTGCGGACAAACAAGAAAGGAAAGGTTATGTTTGAATAATGGCATGTTTGTGTCTCATGTTGACAAGGGTCAATTGTGCTGGTTATTTTTGTTAGTTTGACCTAAGCTAGAGCCACTGGGAAAAAAGGAAACCTTAGCTGAGGAATTGCTTTCATCAGATTGACCTCAGCAAGTCTATGGGAATATTTGCTTAATTGCTAACTGATATGAGAGTGCCAAACCCACTGTGAGCAGTGCTATCCCAGTGCAGATAGGCTGAGTCATATAAGAAAAGAATCTGAACAAGCCAGAGGAGGCAAGCCAGTAAGCAGCATTACTTCATGGTTTCTGCTTCATTTCCTGCCTCCAGATTCCTGCCATGAGTTCCCACAGTACTATGACTTGGGAGTTGCAAGAAGAAGAAAACCCTTTCCTTCCAAGTTGCTTTTGGTCAAGGTTTTGTTACAGCAACAGAGGAATAAACTATGTCTATTACAGTTTTAACCACAGTCAGCATGGCTGCCTCCTGAACTATCATAGAGCAGTTTCTTCTATGATCAGAGAGGACAGTCCCTATAAACCATATGCATAACACCCACCACTGTTTTCAGAATCATTTTGTTCTGAATAAGATGCTGGCAATCACTTGCTTTGCCAAGATTCTTCCTTATTCATAGTGATGTTCACTCAAAACTTTTTTTAAAAAAAAAATTTGTGAATGCCATTTTATCTAGTCTCTTAGTGTGCTCTTGCTGTGAAGAGACACCATGACCTTGGCATTATACAATAAATATTTAATTGGGGCTGGCTTATAGTTTCAGAGGCTTATTCCATTATTGTCCTATTGAGAAACCTGGCGGCATGAGGCAGACATGGTGCTGGAGAAGTAGCTGAGACTTCTACATCTGGATCCACAGGCAGCAGGAAAGAGGAGAGAGTCACTGGGTCTGGTTTGGGCTTTGAAAACACCAAGGCATCATCGCTATGACACACTTCCTCTAACAAGGCCACACATCCTAATCCTTTCAAGTAGTGCCACTCCCTGGCGACCAAGCACCCAAATGTATAAAACTATGAGGGTCATTTTCTCATTCAAACCACCACATTCCACTGCCTGGCCCCCATATGCTTGTACCCATTTCGTAATGCAAAATTCATTTAGTTCACCTTCTAAAGTCTCCATAGGCTACCCACAGCCTCAACACTGTTTAAAAGTCCAAACTTCAAAGTTTCTTCTGAGACTCCAGGCAATCCATAACTGCAGTCCCTGCAAAATCAAATTAAAAATAAACAACCAAACAGACAAACAAACAAACAAATTATCAGGTCACATATTCTCAAAAAACAATGGTGCAAGACATGCATTACCATTCCAAAATGGAGGAAGCGAACGCCGTGAAGAAATACTGGGCCAAAGCGAGACTGAAAACCAGCTGGACGAACTCAAAACTCTGATTCTCCGTGTCGAAAGTCAAAGCGCGCTTTAGACCTCTAACTCCTTTCAGGTTCGTTGACTGCAACGTATCTCTCTCTCATGGGCTGGCTTCACACCCTCCCGTCAGTGTCTTTCCTTGGCAGGTATTCCACAACTTTGGCATCTCCAACATTCTGTGGTCTCCAACACAAGTCAGGCTTCACCTTTACAGCTTCATGGAATGGCGTCTATAGGCTTTCATGCAGGGACATCCTTGACATGTGCCTGGCTGGCCTCAGTGGCTTTCCTTAGCTGTGGAGGGAGATTCCACAACCTCTTTTGTGTATTCTTGACTGTAAAGCCAGAGCTACAAGGCTGAAGCTGTCAAGTTCTGTTGCTTCCTGGGGCTGGAACTTACCCACCCGACCCCCCAATCCTGTTCAAATAGATTTTGCCAGCTTTGTGTTTTGGACATTTCCTTCACCTGCTTAAGGGTTTCTTTAATTCTTTTCCACAAGTTGAAAGCTTAGCTGTTTGGGGTCTTGCCCTGAGGTCACCACTCCTTTTATTCCGTTTAGAATCAGGCTTTTCTTTAAACTTATCTCCTTGAGCACAGGACTTAGTTCCGCTACACTTCCTGGTGCTCCCTTTCTCCTCAAACTGTGCATTTTGTATTTTTCCTTGTTCAGCTTGCTCCTTTTCATAATAGATCTTTACAAGAGTGGCTACTAATAACCACAGAACACATTCTGCCAGCAAGCAGCATGGTAAGGTCTGTCACGCAGTGCCCTGCTCCCTAGTACTAACTTCTGTCCAAGTCACTGTTCTATTGCTGTAAAGAGACACCATGACCATGTCAACTCATAAAAGAAATAACTTAATTGGGGCTGGATTAAAGCTGCAGATGTTTAGTCCATTATCATCACGGCCATGGTGGGAAGCATGGTGGCCCGTAAACAGACATGGTGCTGGAGAGGTAGCTGAGACTTCTATATTTGAATCTGCAGGCAGCAGGAAGAGGGAGACTGGGTCTAACTTGAGCTTCTAAAAACCTCAAATCATTTACAATATTCTACATACGAAACAGCTTGGCAGCACTGTCTCTTGTAGAGAGTGCATAGGTGCTCATCCTTTTGTTCACACGTACGGCTGGAAGCTACATCTGTGGCATGCCGCCCAACATCACATGAAAGAGAATCTCTCTTTATATTGCTAAGCCAGGATGACAGCAAATGAGACCTTGGGGTCTGGTTTCTGTTCAATTTTTATTATTTTTACACTATAATGAAAAACTTGTAAACTGTTGGGTCTTATCAGTAATTAGACCACTATTTTTTAAAATCCATTCATCCATTGATGTATACTTAGGTGTATTCTATATTTTGACAATTCTGAAAAATGCTACAAAGAATGTAGGAATGCAGGCATATCATATATATATATATATATATATATATATATATATATATATGAACTGCTGGATCATATAAGTTTAATTTTAAAATTTTTAAAGAATTATCAGTTTCCCAAAATGTCTGTATTAATTTAAAAATATGACCATGATTTAATGTTTACTAGACACCTCTTGAATATCTTTTTCAAGATCATTTTTCCACATCACTATTCTTCTGCTTTGCATAGTCTTCATTTCTGATGAATCTGCTGTGCCCTGGTGGGAAATGGAACAAATTCAAGGACTAGAATGTTTGGTGCTTGAATCTCTTGTCCAAATTCTTAATGAAGAGAAGTGTAACTGTAATATTTGATATTTTGGGTAGTGTAGTTATATCGTTTGTTTTATCTTATGATTAAGATTATGGTGGGTTATTTTGTTCTGCTTCGATATTCTGAATTAGGAACTCAGGTTTGGTACAATTTGATCTGTGAGAATCCTCTTATGCTTGGTTGAAAGTATCACCTTCAAAGAGGCTTTGCACCAGCTAGGCACCTCAGTCTAAAAGTGTTTCCTTTAATTTCTTGTCTAGACAATTCCTGAGACATACAAATTATACAAATTCCAACAGTAAATTAAAATGAGAAGAGGATGCTATCTGTAAATGGTCAGCAGACAAATTTCCCTACCACAATCCCATTTCACAACAAACTACTCAGACACTCTATGATATTTTGTTCAATGATGAATCATATGTAGGACAATGATCTCATAAAATTGTATGAGTCAATGACACTGTAGCTATGTTAGCCTGTGTTAATTACACTGTGTGATGACCAAGTTGCCCATGATGCATTTTCAGAATGGAGTTCTGAAATAGTGGCAGAAATTATTTATGTTATTCAATGAGATATTTCAAATACTAGAGAGAAGGGTGGGCAGACAGTAAGGTGGGGGGTGTTGACTGAGTAATTATTAAAGAATCTAAGATAGGTCTGTAGCTGTTAGGTTTCATAGCCTTAGGTTTATTACCTGGCCAAAAATAATATAAATAAGCATGCTTATTTTACAGACCAGGCAGTTTTTGTTAAGGGTGAAATAAAAAAGTTTTTTATACAATATGTGCTAATCATTATTTCCCCTCCCTCAGCTCCCCCAGATCCTTCCCACCTTCCCACCCACCCAACTTCAGGCCTTTTCTTTCTCTTTCTCATTACAATACAAACAAACAGGCAAACAACCCAACACAAACCTAAAAATGCAAACAAACCACAATGAAGAAAAAAAAAACCCATGAGAAACACACATATATACAAACACACACAAACAAAACCCATAAAAATTCAAAATCATAACAAAAGAAAAAGAGTGGGTATGGGGGGGTCATGAGGAGGTTGAAGAGAGGAGACCTGGGAGGGGTTGAGGAAGAGAAGGGAAGGAGAAAGTGAGACATTTCTGTTTTAATAAAAAAAATACCTTAAAATAAATAAATAAACAAACAAACAAAATGACACTTGGGGTGAGTTCTAATCCTGATGCTGGCCTCCGGATTTACACCACTTAGACTTCCAATTAGCCTTTGACAAGGACATCAAACAGCTATAGATTGACATCACTAATCTGAAGAAATCCCTCGTTTCACTGTCTGATGCAATCTCCAAAAATTGCAAAGGACTTTATTGGACTTGATTTTCTCTTTTAGAATAGAAAAGACTGTGTACAGCTCTAGACTGTGTACAGACCTTAAAGAAGAATGTTGTGTTTACATAGGCAAAACAGGGATGATTAAAGAGAGCATGAAAAAGGCCAGAGAAGGTCTTGAGAAAAGACAGAGAGAGAGAAAGAAAAAGACGAGAGCTGGTACAAGAGTTGGTCTTCAACGTCTCCATGATTGTCAACCCTACTTCCTTCCATCTTGGGACCATTAATTGGGTTATTTTTGCTTATTTCCTTTGGTCCCTGGGCCTTAAATAGGCTGACTAACTTTGTGAAACAACAGATAGATAATCTGATAGCAAAATCTATTCAGATACATTATCATAAGTTAGCTATGGAGGACCACGAGACTCAAGATGAGGTTGTTACTCTATCCAGGTGTCCCTAAATCCCATCTCCACCCAACGTAAAAGAGGGGACTTCCATCCCTAGACTAAGCAGAGAGGGGCCACCCAGAACCCCCTCTGACTGGCGATCTGAATTCTTGCTTAGGCTGAGAGGCTAAGCACTGCAAGGGAATATACATAAAAGTTAAAAATATGTTTCTGGGTTCCCTGAGGGACAAGCCTAACTGCATAGGGGTTGATGTCAAAAGTATCCCCTCTCCAGGAAAAAGACATCAGGATGGGTATGGCTCTCATGCCTCACTGAACAACAATAGGAGGACTGGAGCCATTACAAGGTCCCCTTTAATTACTGGAGGTCAGGCCTCTATCCCTGCTTTGGCAAGATTAGAATTGCCAAGGCCCTTCTATACTTGGAGAAGGGAGGAGATGTCAGGGGCAGCCATGCTTTATACACTGAAGGCCTAAAATCAGCCATAAGCATAAAATCAGCAATAGGCCTGACATACATGCCTGCTAACACAAAGTCTTGGGTCTCTGTGGAAAAACACTGAAACAGATGGCTATAAGCTATTGTAAACAGGCATCTTTTGTGGAAATCTACCAGCCTGAGTAGTCATAGACCTTGTAAATAGGTAGCCTTGGTGGCTAGCACCAACTTATATAAGGACAAGTGAATCATAGGCAGAGTCATAGTGACCAGTCCCCTGAACCTTTAACCAGCTGACACTCTGTTCTGGAAGATAACTGTACTCCCCCTGAACACCTATGGTCCTGTGTCATCTCCTTCCCCACATCCTGCATTTTTGTGTTTATGACCCTGTGTTAAAAGGTAAAAATTATGATTTGATAATAAAAAAAAGATAGTATAAAATTTTTTTAAATACCCTTAAAATAAATAAATAAATAAATAAATAATAAACAAAATGACATTTGGGGTGAGTTGCCCCTCATGGGTGTCTACATAATCTATGCAAGAATTTGACTTTGCTACAGTCATAAGGAAAACTGCTGATGTGTCCAATAAGGGGAAAATTGCTTTAGGATATTATTTCACTCTGCTTATTGCTCCCAAACAATGTTGTAATCAGAATTAACTCCTTCTATTCTATCTATCTATCTATCTATCTATCTATCTATCTATCTATCTATCTATCATTTATCTATGTCATCTATCATCTATCTTCTATTTATCTACTATCATCTATTATCCATCTATCTATCTATCTATCTATCTATCTATCTATCTATCTATCAGCTTTCATTTATCTAATCTATCATCTCTCTGTAGTACTATCTTTTTCATGATCTCACATTTCTTAGCAGTTTTCTCACAAACCAAAATGCATGTCTGTAGGCAGTTTTTTTTTTTACATTATAAATAAACATGAGTATCAATCTGTTCCATACACTTTTGGAAAAACTGTAATAAAAGTTCTCCACCCTCTCCCTTGACCCATCATTTAAGATTCCACTTAGACAGGATTCTTTCTCTGGCTCTCACTGTACTCAAATATTTATGTCAGGACTTGCCCCAGGCTCCCTCAGTTTCTGAAGGGACTTAGGTCTGAGGAATTTGGCCACCATCAGAGTAATCCCAGGTTAGAGAGAATAGTCATCTAAGGGTCAACTAAAGGTCACTGCTGGAAACCTGCACTATTTCTCCTACCTTATTAGACTCTTTGAGATGAAAAAGGGGCAGGGAAACCTGTTGTTAGTAGAACCCTTCTCCAATCATCTGGGATTATATGCATCTTCCAAGTTTTCCATATGGAGATAAAGAACACCCACACTTTATATCAAGCAAAGTAAAAATATTATTGCAAATGGATGCCAAATTATATTTATATGCACTTTGTGCCTTTAAAATTTTTCAAAACACATTATTGCATTTGAATACAATTCAGAAAATTATTTCTTGGGCATTGTTGCTAATAAAATTCTGTTCCTCTTTCTTTTGTGCTAGGAGAAAGAGACACAAGATTATATATATATATATATATATATATATATATATATATACATATATATACATATATGTGTACATATACATATTAGCATGTTTACTTCATCTAGTCCACCAAGCATTAGAAAAGAGTTTAGGGAAATTTTAAATAAACCATGAGACTCAGACTATTTTTATCCTGATAAGTAATATTTTAGAAATCTCTTCATCTGCAGATTGAATCTCTACCTCAAAGTAGATTCCTCATGACTGTAATATCAGGGTTTTTTTTTTTGGGGGGGTACCTCAAAGCTATATGTGTTTGGACAAAAACACCTTGAAAAATATATTATAATGAGATGTCACCTATTTCCTGGTAGAACTTTGTTAAATGTAGCTCTGCAAAGCCTTTTGTTGCCATATAAATTAAATTAAAAATTATAGTGATTCTTTGGTTATCCATTTGTTTCCAAGCTTTTATGAGTCCTTTATGCCCTTAAGCCAATTACTAAATCTCTCTGAAATTTGTCTCAGCTCAAAAATGACTATAATCATATCCAGATCTAAAAATGGTTCCAAGTACTAAATCCAATCGTGGCCTTGAACAAACTTATACAATAATAAGTTCTAGGTGTCAGTACCTCCAGACACTCCAAGCATGGCTATGTCTGCCTCAGACTCTGATGAATCTCTAGTAGGTAGTACATAGGCTGACTCACAGGGGATGTTCAATAAAGAATCACTGAGTAAATAATAAATTGTCCTTTCTGAATATGAGCAAGTGCATATCCTCTCACTCCCTGCTGTGTCTTTAGAATGTAACACATTGGCTGACTCACAGGGGATGCTCAATGCAGACTCACTGAGCGATTAACAAATGTTCTTTCTAAAAGATGATTCAGAGTCTCTTGCTAACATCATAGTCCAAACCATGAAGTTTCTTTTGTTTTCACATTAATAAAATGTAAAGGTTGGAATAAATGATCTGCGAAGTTTCTTACAAATGGAATGTTCTGTGACCTGTGACCCTGGGAATCCTCACTCTCTCGGGATCCTGAAAATACCATGTGATATCATTGCACCACCGAAAGTGTCATCTACATGCTAGAACCACCCAATTTTCGGGGAACATTGAATTATCAGTCTACAGTATGTGAAGTAGACGTCATCTTGACTCCATCATCCAGTCTCTTGAAAAATTAAAAGAAATTTGTTAATGAATAGTTAACAGAAGGACCATCCAACTTCACTTGTAAAGATGTCCTACTCAGTAGTTCTTGTGCCAATTACTAAAGCCTGTAGAAGGGGAAAATTTCTCATCTGTGAATCATGATTCTGAGAAAATCTCCAAGGGCTGGTGTAAATACTTTTAAAAACACCCGTGCTTATTATTTCATGCGAGTTGTTGAGGAGCCGAGGTGTTGTTTAATAGCTACAGCAATGTATAGGAAAATGGAAGCCACACTCCCTTTTCCACCTAGTTCTACTCTTTGGCCAAGAACATTTGTCTTGATTAATCATGATTCCAAAATAACGACTCAGGGTTGGGGCCTTCATTACTGTTAGAGGATAACGAGCAAGGAGCAGGTGCCAAAGCGTATATGGGTGGCAGGACCAATCGGGGTTCAGATTGGTCTATTTTGCCTGATAGTGATTTGATTGGCAGATGGCCTCCACGTGTGACGCCCAGTCCCCAAATGTTTACAGATTGGTTTGTGAAGCTCTGTAAAAGGACCGTTGTGAGCAATTGGCTGAGTGGATGGATACCAGAGGCATCCTTGTCATTTGATTATATGAATTGGGTTTACAGACAGTAATGTGATTCCTCTGAGAACTTAAGAAAGCCCATGATGCTATTAAAATAGGAATGGGTGGACTGTCTGGGGAAATCCAGAGACTGTAATTCAATTACAAGGGCTTTCACAGGGCCAACTGGTACTCAGAAACACAAAATCAAGTGGAGTTGAAACATGGTTTAAATGTTAAATTGATCACGTTGCTCAGATTTTTTTTTTAAATCCTTTAAAACGTTTTGAAATTAAAACACAATTACATCATTTTCTCCCTTTTTCTTTCCTCCCTGCAATCCTTCCCATGTACATCCCTGCCCTATTTTCTCTCAAATCCATGGACTCTTTTTCTTTTCTTGTTGTTTCATATGTTGATCAGATTTTAATTATGCTATAATCAAGAACTAGATAATAACCGGAGGGAACGGACTGTGAAGTATTTGTTGATGAAAGTGGCTTCTAGTGTTCATCATGTTTTGGGGCAGCATTAAATAGAAATTTAATTTGGTCCATGGAAAATGATCAAGTCAAAAAGAAAGGCCTTCAGATTCTTCCCATAAACCAGTGGCCATCTGCCCCAAGTTCTCTAGTTCAAGAAGCTTAGCTATTGAGTCATTTATTGGCCAAGCTTTTCTTCCTCACTGTCCCTCATCTTCCCTTTGCCATTTAATTACACTGCATCTTGACAGCTTCCCTCCTAAATATCACAAACACGAGGCTAGGGTCACCAATTATTACCCAGCTATCTGAAGGCTTTTTGCACTACTTGAATAGAAATTGTGGATAGGAGAAGCGAAGCCGGTTTTATGCTAGAAATCTTGGGTCTTAGAGCCCCTTAGACCTAAGAGCTAAATTTTACTGCAAGCTCTGAGAGTTCAGGGCCTTAGAAGCCAGAGACTTTAGGTTCCAGCAACTCAGGTTGGGGGCTTCTTGTTCTGAGCCCCCTGCCCTTGGCAGCTATTGGAATCCTTAGCTTGCAATAGCAGTAGGTGGTGGCAGCAGGAGACAGCAAGTAGCAGGAGGTGGTATCTTCTATTCTTACAGCTCTTGCTTGGTCTCCAGTACTAGAACTTTCAACAGAACAAGTATTACAGTTGTTAGCCCCAGCATCTTTAGATGCTAACTAGTTTAACTAGTGTTTTAACTATCTAGTGCTGTAGCTGTTATAAAGGGCGGCTCTGGCAGATTTCTTTGACATCTAAGACTTGGTAGCTCTCTAGAATGTTTTAGACTAGGGTTGCTAGAAGGTTTCCACTTCAGCTCCTCACAGCATCCATTGTCTTTGTCACATCTGCCTCCATCCTCAGTAGCTCACTGGAACCTTCTCCTTGCTTCTCTTGTCATTGCTGCTGCTACTTTTGCTTCAAGGCTGCAGTTGCACTGCCATTTTGGTCAGTGTGTTATCACTTTAGCTTGATCTAGTCATGATCAAAGTAAAAGGTAAACAAGAAAAGACCACTCAAGAGGCGGTTGTCTCTCGGCTGGCTTACAAAGGGAGTCAAATAGCTTTTCTATGTAGCCAAAGAGAGGACGTAGCAAAATTATCTGCACCAATTATGGCAGACCACCGTGGATATGAAGGACTGTGCTTGTACCAATCTCAGACCTTTTCCGGAAATATCCTCTCTCTGAGCCGGCTATAAATGCTGCAAAGGAAGAGGAGTCATTTAATACACTGACCCCTGTGATGACAAAATTTCAGTGGATGTTGTTTCAAATAGTCATGTCTGGGACAGTGCCTTTAAGAGCTACAGTTAAGCGTCAGTAGCAGGCGGCAATGGCTGCCATATAGCTTCTTTAAGGTACCTGTAGCATGCTCACGTTAGCCAGTGCCAGCACACAGAGGTCTAACTACTGATTAGCAGTTCTAGCGATACAGCGAAGGCACAAAGCAATGGTCTAAGAACTCTCAGGGAGTCAAGTTGCCTGAGCCCCCACCATCGTCTCTTATTTAAAGAAACATTCAATGGCCGGCCCACTTATAAAAAAAAAAAAAAGACTTCTCATTAATAGCAACAGTAATTTAATAGTATTTTATAGTACCATGATGGTTTGATTTTGATTGTCAACTTAATTGAATCAAAAATGTCAGGCAATGTGTAAAGCACATCCCTAGAAAGCTCTGTGGTAGTGTTTCCAGAGGGAATTGCATCATGTGGATTCTTACCTAATAAATGATTTAAAAAAAAAAAAAAAAAAAAAAAAAAAAACACCTTGATGGAATCATAATGTCCTGGAATTATTGGAAGGAGGTAGCAAAGGTTAAGAGGGGCCTTGTTAGAGATTGGAGTGAATGTATTACTGGGTATGCATTTTGGGGTTGTATCTTGTCCTGCCCCCTTTCTATAACCTTCTCCCCTTTGCTTCCTGACCGATAGGAAGTAAACAGCTTCCTAGGTCACATGCTCACACTTCCACGTTTTAACCAACATCTGAAGACAAATTATCATGGATTCAGTGTTCTGAAACCTCAAGCTACAATAAATTATCTTCCTCTCAGTTATTTATGTCTGGCATTTTGGTCACAGTCGGATGAAGTAACCAATATTAGTGCAATGGCTAACTACGCCCTGGTGCATCAGATTCCCTGCCATTTATTGCAGTAGGAGCAACTGGCATTGTGGCTTTGACTTCAAACTTAGCCTTTCTTTATTTGAATTTTATTTTGCAATTTGTTCTTACCCTCTCCTATGGTTGCACAGAGGAACTCAAAATGACTCTCTTAGCTGGTGCTGAGTTCTAGGGCTTTTACTCCCTGCTTTCCTGGACACATCTTATGGATTTTGTTTTTGTTTTGTTAAAAACAAAGAACAAACAAACAACAACAAAACCCAACAAATGGATAAATTAAGCATTATAAAATTGAGGGAATCCTAAGAATTATGAATCCTGCCTCTATAACCGAGAAGCTTCATGGGCCCTTGGGACATGTAGCATAGGCCTTGGCGACCTTCAATACTCAGCCTCTTTTCCTGCGATGGGCTGCAGGCTCCATGACTGCACTTTTCACACCGTTTCTTTCCTAGCCTCTCTGAGACACTGATGTTGAGGATCTTAGGGGAGAGTGAGGGTGAGGGAGAAAAGTACTGAAATTTCAAGAAGCCTTGTTTAAAAAGTTAGACCAATGGCATTTGACCAAGGACACTTTATATCACCTTCCTCTTCCACAAGGGGACATTTTGATAGTGCCTGAGTGTATTTGTTAGTCACAATCAGAAGACAAGGAAGAAATTTGCTTCTGGCGTCTCACTAACTAAGTATAATCCAGACTAGCTTATGTGTATATCCTATCTTTTTATGTCTGCTCCCTTACACAAAGGGTTAAGAAGAGGGAAATTCCATTGACAATTTCTGGCTTAAAAGAATTGGTTGAAATGTCCTTATGCAAATCCCTTCCTTTTCAGATAATCTAAGTATCGGTAGAAATTTCTGTAAGAGGCAACATCATCCCTGAAGGCTGGGGAGCATCTGTAGTATGGGATTACTTTGAGATGATAAGTTTAGGGATAGCCTTGACAAGTTCTGGAATCCTTAGAACATAGACTAACAGGGAAGAGAAAATGGAAGAAAGGACTGCCTTTTCTACGGGAATGTTTGTGCCTATTCCATGACATTTTACTGCTTGAAACAACTAGCCTACACATTCTGTAGGTGCAAATTGAAATGGAAAGTCATGTGATCTCATCTTTCTAATCAAGCTGAGAAAATGATATTTTAGTCTACAGGAAAAGCACTAATTCAGAAAGGTTGATGAGAATGTATTAGATAGCACAAAGAGACACTGTATTTAGAATTAGGGCTACCTACAGCATGCTAGCACTCAGAGGCGCCAACCGTTGCATAGCAGCCATAGTGAAACAGAACAAAATGGAGTAATATTCCAATCCTGAATGTAAGTCTTCTCTATTCCCTTGTGTGCACAACCATCAGTAAAGCAAGTCAGTTGTTTTCTCTGATACTCTCTATAAGCATGAAAGATGTTTTCTGATTGGGTCGTTGGAAGGCTGCTCTTGAGAAAAGATGCGGAAATAGTTCACACAACCTGAAGATATTTCTTAGCAGAGTTTTGGCAAGACTACCAAGAGTCTAAAATAACAAAGTTAACACCAAAGTTTTACTTTATTATGTTTTGATTTCACAAAAAATGCCGACTTGTAAATAACAATAGTTCTTTATAACAACCTACGTGACACTTTTATTAGCTTATGGAAGTGGGAGGTTGGGTTAAACAGGAATCCATGGGAATATTGGGGAGAAAGAAAAAACAAAACAAAACGGCCAGGGCTGGGAATAACTATACTTTAGAAAAATAATGATCATGTTGGATTTCAAACTGCTTGTCACTTTGCTGATCCCCAGAAAAATGTAAAGCACATCCTCAGGGGTGAGTGAAACTTGTCTTTGCCTCAGGAGGAGAAGGTCAAAGTCACCTTGCCTCACCTGTCAGCTCACAGCCAAGCATCTCTTTCCAGAAGTTTAACACATGCCTTCCAGGCTATTTACCAGTTTTAGAATTATCGAGGTCTGTTTATTGAGTACAATTGTTGCTTTTAAGATAAGGAAACCCAGATTGAAATACAGAAACTAGTCACAAAAGAGGGTTCTGGTCCATTGGACACTTCTCTGAGCTTTTATTTTGAAATCGTGCAAGAGACGTGTGTGTGTGTGTGTGTGTGTGTGTGTGTGTGTGTGTGTGTGTATGTGTGTGAGGGAGGGGTGAATGCATTTCATTTGTGTGAGACACAAGCCCCAGGCCAACCTCTAAAATCTGAGAATATGGTCCAGGGGTATTCAAGCACAGTCATACAGGGGCTCTGAGATGGTCTGCTGTAACTCTATCACAGATAGCAAGGACCTTCTCTAAGTTACAGGGCCTAGGATAGTCATTGGGAAGCTTGGTATTCTGACTTTAAAGATACCTTCTTTGAAAAAAAATCAACAATTGAGTTTTTTTTTTAAATAACAATAATTCTAAGATGAAGGAATATAGTAGTGATGATTTAAAAATCATCTTGCAACGAATGTTGACGATTTCAAGTACAAAGAGCTATCCAATGGGTAAGGAACTTGAGTTCTGGCCAGGGCCCTTGACTCTCAGGAAGAATGTGCTTGATGGGAGAGAAGCAACAACCACAGAAAGGACAGTCATGACCAACAAGAATGGAAAATGCCACTGTAAATGATTACAGAGGTTGACCAGCCATTTGGCCAAAGCTGGCAGGTTCTTTTCCTTATACCTGGTTCCATCACCTGGCATCACTCAAATGGAATATCTTCACCTCTCAGGTGTCCGTTTCAACCTGGTGACACCCAATAGGAAATGTTCTGTGGAGCCTTGTGGCCCTCTCTCTGCCCTCGGAAATCTGTCAGGCAGTGAAGGAACACACTGGGAATTGAGCATGCTTATGGTTCTGGTCCTTTCCTGCTCAGGCTAAGAACACTTAAGGGGAGAACTGACCTCTTGAGATAGGACATTGATTTCAGATTAGAAGGGGGTGTGAGAGGGTAGTATAATGGAAGGTTACATGACAAAGCAAGTGTCAACACAATAGACAACTCAGTCAGCAATGCAAACAAGTTTAGTAAAGGAAATCTGTTGAATAAAAAAGCCACTTATAGGCTAAGTCTTAGGGTTATGGTATGATTATTCTGTAGAAACCCTAGTAAACTAGTCAAAATGTATCGAAATATATTCAGATAATGCAGGGAATGAATTAAAGTTAGCCAAAACCTAACGAACCAATTTATAGTAAGACTTTTACTTGGGGGTGGGCGGGCATTGATCTGAAGGAACTTCCTCCTTATTTTGTTTTGATAATAAAGTGTGATAGACTTTCCTTAATGACCCAAGATAAGCAAGGACTTAGTGTATTTCAGACTTGCTGACTATCAATCTTCTACTAAGCCCTAAGTTTGAAGTTACCTTTACCTGTTTTAATTATTTTCAAATATAAATGTCCTGTTTTAGAAATAGAAACAGATGAAAACATTCCATTTGCTTCTTCTGATCCCCCCCCCGCCCCCAGTGAAGACCCATTGGCCTCTGCAGGGACTGGGACCATGTCCTCACAAACTAGAGCAAAGTCTACAGGCTTCACATAGAGAGGCTCTGATTCCGTGATGTCTATTAGGGGGGCATATCTCAGCATAAAAAGAAATTTAGAAATTTAACATCTCAGCAATAATAATAACAATAAAGAGAAATATCCGCTGGAGGCTAAAATTTGGTAGTCTCTGCTAAGTTCATCTGAAAGAAACTTGTTCCTTTGAATGGATAAACTAACCTTTTTTCAAGTTCTTGTCTGGTCCTACTTATGTGGACACTGGGGTTCAAGATGATGTTTGCACGATCCCTTTAGGTCTTCTGTGTTTAGTTTTACTGAACTGAAAGGAGGTGCTATCCTGTAGAAATCTTCCCTGCCCTAAAGACATCCATGAATTTAAGATGTCACCATTCATTTAGTAGTAAGAAGTGATGGTGGCTTTGGGATGCTCATAATAGCTTTCCCAGTGTCCAGGATACTGGGAGCTATGACCCAGCCAGGCCTTCCCTGTGCTAAGCCCTGAGATGCCACTGTCCTGATCATTGTTCCTATTTACTGAATTTATGATATACAAAGAGACCGGATGTAGATGTGGCTCAGGGTAGAGGCACTTGCCTGGCGAGGGCAAGACCCTGGTTTGACCCCTATCACTAGAAGGGGGACTAAAGGGAGAAAGGGAGGGCAATATTGAAATTCAGTCATTTTTAAGAAGGGTAAGAGGCTAATACTAGCTCTGACAAAAACTCCAGCTATTTGCTTTCCACTCAGCTTCATGCCAAGTGATTTGGACAAGGATAGAAAAAAGAAGGCCAAAGTATGAAACATAACTTTCTTTTCAAGAAAGCACCAGTTGATGCTAGCTGTATACTGAGAAACATCCTGTTAGTTAATACAGCTCTATGAAGAAATTATATGTAGAAGAACCAGAATATACTGCATGATAAGAAGTAGACTTATCAACTTTTTCTTTTATCTAACATTAAAAGCATAAATTGGGGCTGACAACCATTTTCTCTGAATGTTCTCTGCTGGCAGAAGTCAATCCTTATTTCTACATTGAGATTCCCCTAACTACAGCTGTATTATTTAAATATGGTCTTCAAGTTACAGCCTGCTTGTGATGTGATACAGTAGTGTTACCAACTTTAAAGGTGAAGTTAGGTGCTATTTTTCTCTAGGCTGCACTCTCATATCTTGCAAGCATTAAACAAACACAGGAGTGTCGGGCCTTAAGGTTGGTGGATCCTAGCCAATGTTCCTCAACATAAAACAATAGCTCTCATGGGCATCTGAGAATGGGAGGGTGGGTCCTAGGCGCCGAAGACCTCTTTGTCAGCACTACACTGGTCCTCAAAGTGGGCATGCACAAAGTAGTCTTAATAAAAAATTCCACTGGGATTTTACTGCTTTCTTTTATTTTCTTTTTCTCTCTCTTTCTTTCTTTTTTTCTTTCCTTCCTTCCTTCTTTTTGCTATACAAGCACATTTCTAATATTCCACTCACAAAGTTATTAGTTTTAACCATATTTACCCAGTAGCTAAATAATACTGCTAGATCATCCCCCTTCAGATTCTCTCCAGAGCACATCGAGAAGTCTCATCTCTTAAATTGATGAATCCTTAAATTGATGGGACAGTGAGGAACTACGATCATTGTCTAAGGTGTTGGCTAATTGGAAAGTTCAAAATAACACTGTCTGAAAGGATAAACAATCTCATATTATTATACCCAGGGCTAATATCCAATAAATTATTTGAAAACATACATGCTTTAACCTGATGTTTATTGACGCCATCCTTCTCTAGGAAATCATCAAGGATGGTAGCAACAGTTATCACTTAGTTAAAGCCCTTGCTTAGTCTTATTAAAAAATTACAAGGACATTTTGGAGTCAGTTGATTCTGCTTTCCATACCTACCCAGACCCCTAGAGGGAAGCATGGACTTTCTGAACTGTTAGATTCTGTGGGAAGACACAGATAAATCTCCTCTGCTTTGTGATGTTGTTTCTCTCCACAGCCAAAGAGGAAATGTCTAGGTGACAGTGGTGGGGGGCCATGACCCTCCTCCTCTAACAGCCTGTCATGCCATTTCCAAAAAGATATCAGCAGGAAAAGAGGTGATCTCAGAATGCCCAAGATAGACAGAATAAGGTATACTTATGTGCAGCATGTGGTTCCCAGTCCTGGGGCCCCCCAGAGAGGGAAAAGGGGGTTTCTGTTGAGATGAAGGCTACATGCCTTAAGAAACAGTCCCCCCCCCCTGAAAACAACCCAGAGGTCCAGTGTCCTTGCAGATGTAATTGGAGTCCTTGAGGGAAGGAAGGGAGAATATGACCCCTGTTGCGGTCATGTAGGAGTCGTCCAGTCGGCACTCTTGGGGGCCTTGCATGTGTGCACGTCCAGGGCCTCCAGGCAGTCTTGACAGCGCACGGCACAGCACCAGTGGAATTTACACTCACACTTGGTCATCCGGGTGACATGGGATGTGTCATAGCCTCTCCCACAACACATAACTTCGCAGCTGTCCATGCCTCGGGATGTCAAGTTGCACACACGGCCTGCTGTACCCAAGGAGCCTGGAAGACAAGCCAGAGAGATGTCACTGGAAACATCTGGGCAGAACACAATAGGCCTTGACAGACAAGTCATGAGGTTCATCCTTGAGAACAGAGCCTAGCCCAACCTTCCTCATAGCTTACTGAATCTGTGTTCTATAGCCCACTGTGTTGTCCCTCTATGCAGCTAAGAAGTATCCAGAGGGCATCAGCTAGAAAAAGTGAACCATAAACTTTGGGCTTTCTTTAGATAATCTGAAGCTAGAGCGCCTACTTTCAATTGGATTGACTTTCTATATTACCCTTCCTGGCCCTTACATTGAAGGGCCATTGGGTGAGCATGACTAGATAAGAAAGAAAAATGGACTTATCCAAGGTCTTCCTCTTCCAAGTTCAAATCACAAAAAGGAAGCTGTGGCCAAGGTCAGCTTTCTCCAAGTGTAGGAGGTATTGAACCAAGAAAAGGAGAAGAGTCCAACTCCCTAGACCTACTTGCACTGGCTTAGTAGACAGAGACCCTACATTGTAGCTGGTGGGGAGACGGTCTCATTCATGTGAGGCTTTGAGGAGGAAGGGCATTGCCTTTGAGGGATGGCCTGGCATTGCCCATCGTTCTTCTTTTCCCTCTTACAGTTTCGAAGACCACAGGGGGTGTGTGAAGTACCTATTTGAGGCCATAAATCTTGCTCTTCAAACAATAAATGTGGCATTGTATCAATGTCATATTAATCAGTTTTATGTTTGCTAAATAGAGTCTATATTTATGTATCTTTTTTAAAAAGGGAATTTTAAAGACAAAGTTGGGTGTGGTGGCTCATATTTATAATGTCAGAAATCACTGAGAAGTATGTGAGTAGGTTGATATATACTGTGTTCCAGGACACTCCAGGACACATCATGATCCCATGCTCTCAAACAAAGAAATAAGAATTTCAAAGATATAAAATCTTTTATTTACTCTATCTCTGGGATAATATAGCTCTTTATGACTTTATCAGATGCATAATCAAGAGTATGGGACAACTTTGGAGAGTTTTTTTCAGCTTGCAATGACTTTTTTTCTACATTAATCTTTCTTACCAAGATGAGCCATTTGGTTACCATGTTTTATATCCTCACCATCTTCACTGGACTGGTGGGCACCTGAGTCATTCTGAGCCGATAATAAGGTAGAATTCCCAGGAGATTGTTGCCATACTTAAACTCAGTAGCCCCAGCCCCTGTTCTCTAAGTTGAGCTCTGTGGATAGGCCAAGAGCCACAGGAAAACATGAGTAAAGTACCAAGAAAAGAAGTTCTGCCAAGCTACACTATTGTTTGGTTCTGTTTGTATCTTTTCTGGAGACCTGGCCACACATTGACCTTGGAGAACCTAGAGACACTGGGATTTCTCCTATAAAGTGGTTTGAACACAGTGTCTTAGGTATACAAGGCAACCAGTCTGCCCCTAAGCAACAACCTCAGTGAAAGCTTACTACCCTTCTACTAACTGTTCCTTTTAGCTTAACTGTTCCTATTTCTATTACAACCCACAATGCTAAATAAAAGGTGAACCTGCAGAAGAAAAATAAATATAGGGAGAAAAAGATAATGAATTAATTTTTTTTTTACTTCTACCTCGTGACATTGTTTATCACTATCTGCTCTGTATGAAAATTATCTCTGTGTGTGTCATGCTGCTCTGCCTGTGCAGAATGACCAGGGAAACAGCAGGGTTCAGGCAGGGTATGAGGTCAAGAAAAGCAGAGGGTGGGCCAGACTTGCTGTGCGTGATCAGCTGCCGAAAGCAGGAAGACAGACAGAGGAGTTTCCTGAGGACAGGAAGGATGGCAGAGGGCCGGGTCGGGGTGGAGGGTGGGTCAGCCAGGGATGGCCCTGAGCCTACATCATGCTGAAGAAGCAAAGGGTTAGAAGAGGCAGCAGCTGGGCCTGAATTCAGGGCGACCATCAGGACAGTCTCCTAAAAAAATCACTGATTGTGCAAAAAGGACACTCACTGCCAAATGCTGCCTTTTAACATCACAGCCATTATTTCATTTGATAGACATAAATTTAGCAGACATAAATATGTATAAGATGCTGTGTTGGCTGCTTGGAGTTTTGGAGGCAGGGAAAACATCAAATGAATAAGACCCAGTTCCTACTCCTCAGCAGACTTGTAATGTGGTGGAGAGGTAAGTGTGTGTACCACAACCTCCAGATCATCATTATTTCATCTGCTAATGACCTACTGGAAACCACAATAGAATCCCATGCAGAGTATCAGGGCAGACAAAGCTCAGACTATAAAGCCAAGGACTTTAGGTTGTGGGCAACCAAGGGTTTGCTTGTAGTGTTGCCATGTGTCAACTGTATGGTTGTGTCAAGTAATGCAAGTAAGTTTCCCTTTTCTCTCTTGCAAACATGGCATGAAACCAGCTCCTTCTTCCATAGTAAGGATGGGATAAAATTAGAGGTCCAAGTGTCTATCAGAATAAGTGCTCAACACATGTTAAACACCTATTCATTACTCAGTAAGTGTTTATTGAGACGTAATTATCAGTGAACAAAATAAAGATGCCATCCCGAGGGACTTATATCATTATCATAATGCTATTTCTTAGTATGACTATCAATAATAGGGACCAGGACCAGGTAAAGCATCCTCAACTACATGGTTTTAACAAGAAGGTAGCACTAGAGAGACAATGTAAAGGATGATGTGATGATTAGGGAGATAACGGGATGAAAGACACTTCTAGGCACAAGAAACTCCTAGCAGAAATGCTTCAGAAAAGTTTATGAGAGGACAGATTCAGTATGGCTGAAGAACAGAGTGTGTATTCTACAAAAATCATAGAAAAGAAGATTGGGACAACAGATTAAAGGGTCCTTTGCCTTGGTAGAGCTTTGATTTTAGTCTATGGTGGGTATAAAACCAGTGTAGATTTTAATTCAAGAAAGACATACCTACATCTGTTAGAATGACTGAGAGAAAGTGAGCTCTGAGAAGAGTCTAGGCAAGAGTCCATGAAGAGAGACAGAAGGACAATGGATGAGAGGCCTAAGAGGGTAAGCCACTAACATTTGGCTTTCTATTGAAGTATGAGATGGAGGTGGAGGGGTCAAGTAGGAAATGACCAAAACATGTTCATTTGGCTCCACAGTGAGGAGAGAAGCGTACACTTGGGATAACACCATAGGTTAAAGGGAGAGTGGGAGGAAAGGCTGTGTGGAAGATGGTTAAGTCCTCAAAGGGCATGATGGTGAAGGAGACTTAAAAGACAGCTGCAGGGACTGAGATAGATAAAGCTAGGACTTCAAGATCATTTTAGGCCTTAAGTATTTGGGCGAATCATTACACATGAATGGGAGGCTCACACAGGCTTTCCTCATCTTTATTTTGACAGATAATAGAATTGGGATAAACTAGTGATGGATATTTGAAGTTGGGGTGGTGCTATTTCTTAGAGATGGGGAAAAAAAGCACACGAGGAAGCCTCTAGAATACTAGGCCTCTTTCATGTCATAAACTGGGCACATGTTATATGGATGGGTTTAATTGAGAAAACTTTCTATATTATGGTTATGCAGGTAGATGCAGCTAGTGTTATTTGAACTTTCCCACACATGTTATGTATGTTACTAGGAAGAAAATGAGGAAGGCAGAAGTAAAGAGGCGGAGGCCACACAAGCTAAGAGCTTTATTCCGGAGCAGAAAGGCATTCCACATGGCTGTGATTCAGTGGTCAAAGGGGAGAGCAAAAGAGCTGAGGCTGAAGCTGTTAGTAAAAGTTTCATTGTCAATGGCTTTAGATGACAGGGCAGGGGGTTTAAATTTTACTGTGTAAGCAACAGATTTCTATGGAAGGTCTTCATGCAAAGAGCAATATGGTTTAACTTGTATTTATGAAGGCAAAGCAAATGTGCAGAGACTGAATAGGTTGAAGCAAGTCAAAATAAGGGCAGGGAGATAAGTTAGAGGCCTATCCAGAACTGGGAGCCAGACACAAGATGACCTGGATTAAGACACTGATGGTGAGAAAGAGAGAAGTCAGTCGAAGAGACAAGACCAGTAGATATGGTAAGTGATGAATGATAGGAAGGAGCCAAGAAGAGTCCAGAGGGGATTTCAGGTTCGGGTCTAAGCAGTCATATTGGTACTTGTAATTCCCCAAAGAGAGAAATTCCTAGGAGGGGAAGACTTTAAGCACCAATGTGTTTAGTTGTTAACATATTGAGTTTGCTGTGACAGGAAAATGTTCACTAAAGATACCGTGGGATTCAGGAAACAAGTTGGAATGTGGTTCCTGGGCTTGCTCATCTTTTTCAGGAGGTGGGGAGTGAGGCTTAAGGTCTGTGAGACCGTGACACACCAGGGATGACTCACTTTGTAATGTTTTGTGTTTTGTCTTTAAGTCTTACAAACCAATAAACATTCTTTCATCTCACCAAAGCCTAGCTGTCAAACTCTGCTGATACTGTGATCTTTTGAATTCTTTGTCCTCCCCCTTGGTTGTCAATCTGAAAAGGCTGGAATGGGAAAGTGATGTGTCTTGTTCCTAAATCAGGCTGTGGGGCCTATTTTAAAAGCCCAATGGCTTTTCCCACTGGCCTGAAGCCTCAGGACATCTAAGAGTTTTTGTTTCTCAAATGCAGAACTGGACAGGACTTCCTCTGAACCAAGGATTGTGTATCAAACTGAATCCACGTCATCCAAACTCGGGGAGAAAAGGCAAGATAAGGCAATGGCCATTGGAAAGTTTATATCTAATATGGTTTCAGAGCCAGGCCTGGTGGCCCAAGACTGGAATAGAATGATGGTGAATTTAGGCACACCTGGGCCATGGAGTGAGTTCAAGGTCAGCCTGAACAACTTATCTCAAAGTAAATTGTGAAAAAAAAAAAAAAAAAAAAAAAAAAAAAAAAAAAAACCAGCTGAGGACAGAGCTTACTGGTTGAGTGTTGCCTAGCATGTTCAAGACCCTGACTTCAATCCTTAGTGAAAAAAAAAAATACAAAGGAAAGACAAGAGTTGGCTTTGGTGTGTGAAACAAAAACATGCAACCAAGTGTTATCAGTTCATTGTTCAACTATAAAATGCTCAAAACCAGAAGTAATGTAGACGTGCTGCTCACCACTGCTTTCCAAATGGGAATTAATGAAGCCAAGAAGCAGGAAGATAAAAGAGAGCTTTTGAAGACTGAGGGCCACTGATATCAGAACAGTACTGGGGTCACAGCCTAGAGCTGTAATGGGCCCCCCTGCGGTACTGGGGTATAGGGAACGGGCCAACAGGGAGGCACAGATCAGTCTATGAAGTAGGAGAGGATGAGGGTGCCTAGGGAAGGTCTACAAATTGGTTCCTCTTTGGGATAAAGCTCTAATTAGATGTAATTCTAGACTGTAGGCCAGAAGGGCACCTGTGCCATTAGAGCGGAGTGTGGAGCTATTTCCTCAAAGGTAAAATTGTCTACTGTTGCTTCCCTTTAATGGAATCATAGAATGCTTGTTAAGACCCAGAGCGATGGAACTGTGCTAATATAATGACCCACCACCGGTCTTTCTAAAACAGAGTGTCACCATTATGGTTACTTAGAATTAAAAGCAAGAATGAAGCTTATGTCTCCACATGCATGCAAGTGTGTTCACTAAAGTGGCTTGCTGGATTTTACCATCTGTCTGCTTTCTTAGTGTTACAAGTTTTTGGCATAAGCACCCATAGGATAACTAATGAGTCACAACTTCTGCTTGGTCCACTGCAGAATCCATGAGTGACAAAGACTCAGTTAAACCCTTTCACCTTAAGTCTTAAGGCAGGTTTCACATTGTCAGAACTGAACAGAGGTGAAGACTATTCATACTTTCTCCTCTTCCCTTTTTATCAATTTAGTCTCTTTTCCTCTCTTACCCTTCCATATTACTCTTTATACCCCCTCCTACATTTTTGTTCATAACCACAGGTATAAAATTTGTAGAAAATTTATATAGTTGAGACCCTGTGCTAAGCGAATTAATTCCTACAAACTTTTAAGACAGATATTATTACCATCACTGATCTGTAAATGGGGAGACAGAGGTCATGGAGGTGCAGTAACTTGCTCAGAATTACACAGCTAGCAAATGGTTGGCCCCCTTAGAACAGAGCATAAATAATACTTAAGTTTCTTCCCTGCTCTGTCCCTTAATTATTTTTTTAATCAGATGAACTTATAAGCTCCACGTAGCTGAAAACATCTAAAATCCCAGCACGAGGGAGACTGAAACCGGCAGATCATGAGTTCTAGGCTAGCCTGGTCTAGATAGTGAGACAATATCCCCAAACTCAAGTGTGGGGATGTAGCTCAGTGTCCCAATACTTGGCAAGTACAGGTGAGGCCATAGGTTTGATCCTCAATACTTCACACACCATCCCTACCCTCCTCCCAAGAACTTACAAAAATCTGATTTATGGCCTTTTGGACAACTGGGAGGGAGGGTCTTTTTCAGAAATTCCTGATGTGTTGTAGGCTATTTAGTCACTTAAGGTTTTGTGAGAAGATAAAAGGGCTGGTTAACATGGTGGTTTAGGCTGCATTTACCCTGGACTGATACTCTTTCATTCATACATACATATATATATACTGATACTCTTTTATTCATACATACATGTGTATATATATATATATATATATATATATATATATATATAGTGTGTGTGTGTGTGTGTGTGTGTGTGAGAGAGAGAGAGAGAGAGAGAGAGAGAGAGAGAGAGAGAGAGAGAGAGAGAGAGAGAGAAAGTGCAAGTGTAATATGTGTAGAGGTCAAATCTTGGGTGTTGGGCCTAGTCTTCTAGCTTGTTTGAAACAGGGTCACACTTGTGGACTTTGCCACTATAGAGCTGGCCCCTGAGCTCCCAGTGTGATAACAAATACGATCACTACTGTGTCTTACTGTGTCTGGTTTTTACATTGGTTCTGTGGATTCAAACTCGAGCGCTCAGTCAGCATGGATAGTCCTTTAAAAATACCAACTAAACATTTGTAAAGTAGTTTCAGCTAATGGTCCTCTCGATTAGGCCTCCCAAGCTATCACCTTCTAAGGAAAAACATGCACTTGGGTGCTTTCTAATTAACACACTTAGTTTTTTAAAAAAAATCATGCTGCTTTATAACATTCTCTTGTTTTGATTTATGTGGTTCACATGTTCTTTTGCTTTGGTTATGAAGTGTGCCCAGATGTGTTGCCAGCCTGGTGACAGTGCTCAGACCCATGACATACAGTACTGTTGGCTCGGACTACAGCTTTCCTGTCATCTTTATCCCAAACAGTGGTTCAGATTGGCTGCCTAGCCTCTATGTCCATCAATAAGCAGGCAGTCTCTGCAGACAGGGAGAGCACATGTCATGGGAAGGTGTAAGATGCTGCTTCTGGCTAAATGCACCTTTTTTTTCGTCCCCTCTGTTATGTCCCCACCGCACCTCACAAGATGAACTCACATTATGCCTGGGAAAAGAGGCAAAGGATGGGAGTTTCTAAATCTCGTGTGTTTGGGACCACATATCATATTTGGTGGGGCAATATCAGGGGAACTTACAGAATCAAGCATCCCATCCCCAGAGCTATAAAATTAATAATGGAGTCAGGGTTCCCAGTGTAAAAACATTTCTGTCTCCACCAACATGCATCTTCCTGACAGCAGAGGAGGAACAGAGGGCTTTGGCTAATAGTTCCCAGACCTATACCTCTGGAACCTGGAGGAAGGGCGCTTCTCACCCCCCTTTCCCTCTCCCCTCCCCTCCCCCCTCCCTCTCTCTTCCCCCTCTTCCCTCTCTCCCTCTGCCTGTATCTTCAGAAATTCCTGCCACTCAGGCCAACAGAGGCCCATATGTTGACCATTAGGGCATAAAGCAAGATTCACTTAAGCCTGTCATCCAATAGGCTGTTTCTCCTCTGCTTGACTTACACGTTGTCATTAATGACACAGATTTATTGAGGGAACAAAAGAATGTTACAGAGCCAATGTTAGAGACTACACATTCATCTGCTTACAGGCCTTCCCCCGTCCTCACGAGAAGGATTGCAAACCTAATGCTGCTTAGGAAAGGCAATATCTGTACTTAGTTCAGATGATTTTACTCATTTCTATTCATTTTCCTAGCTTGAAGGTTTGACTGGCACAGGAAAGCCATGTCCTGTTAAGCTAGCAATTCCTACAATCGAATTAACAGTTATGGCCAGACTCTGTGAGAATTTCCATACCTGGTCTATCTAGCCTGGTCAAAGTTATTTCCTATTCTCTCCCTCTTCACCCCCACACTGACCCCACCTCTTCTTCCCTGAACTGCCAACCCCCATACTTTCCAAATAGGTTATCTCCTCCCTACTGAATTAAGCGATTTTTTGGCATTATTGAAGTCATGTAGACTACTTTTTTGAAGAGTCATCCCCATCTGTAAGCTGTGGTCTTCCTGTATCCCAAGCATAATATTTTCACATTTTCAAGATTCAAGCCTACATTAACATCTTCCTTGGAGTGCACCCATCCTGCACAAGTTCCATCGATCTATCAAAGACCTATAATACACTTCCTAAAACTGGGTAGGCATTTCATAATGTCAGATCCCACCATCTTTGGGACAGAGGTTGGGTTTTAGCCTTTCCTCTGTATACCGCATAGTAATCGGGTGCCAATGCATATTTGCTTTTTCATTAAATACTAGATTAAGAGCAATTTATTAAAAACTAAGAACTGTCTTCCCATTGTCTGGTGAGGGCACACTTTTCATTGAAATGTTTGCAAGTTGGCAGGTACACATTGGAAGCAGGTCCGCATCAGCAGTTAAGCCTGCCCCTCTTTAAATGTTTTTACTTAGTGTACAGAGGTACATGCAAGAAATGTGGCACATTCTTATTTTTTTAATTTTATACATTAAAATTAAAAAATAAAAGTTCAGGAATTTTTCCTTCCTTCCTTCCTTCCTTCCTTCCTTCCTTCTTTTCTTTCTCTTTCTTTCTTTCTTTCTTTCTTTCTTTCTTTCTTTCTTTCTTTCTTTCTTTCTTTCTTTTTTTTTTTTTTTTGGCTCATATGGCCTTATACGTAGTCCATGTTGACTCTGAAGTCTCTTAGTTGATATTATATACGTGTGCTACTATATCAGGACGTGACCTATATTGAAATGGTAGAAATTCATATTGATAACTTAAGTAAGTTGGTGGCATCAGGTGAAGGTTCTGAACTACAAATCAGAGTCAAATGAACACTTTATTCAGTTGTCAAGTCAGAAGAACCTTAGAGATTACAAGGTGAAACATATTAAGAGAAGCAGAGAAATAAATTTCTCCATGACTTCCCAATCAGTAGAAACAGAAGTGGAGAACAATTTGTAATCCTTGAGATGCCTAGTCCACAATGCAGGCTTGATAGCTCCCAAAAGAATGTGAAATTTCCATAAGTTGGAAGAAGGGATTTACCATTACAAAGTAGATTTCACAGGGAAGGCTAAAATAATTAAATTTATTATTTTAATGTACTTTTAAAAATCACTTTGTCTGCAACAATTAATATAGCAATTAGAAATGAACTTTGTTACTCCCCCCACCTAAC